>NW_027500652.1:0-41037 GCF_021521415.1 Bidens hawaiensis
AAAGGATAGATAGGATGCTTTAATCAAAATTGATCATGCCGAGCGATTCGACCAGAAATTTAAATCGGGCATAATCGATGGATTTAGTGAAAAGGTCAGCAAAGTTGTTGTCAGATGGACTATGTTAAGCATGCATTATCACATTGTATAACAAAGTTGAAGAGATTCAAACCAAGACCCAATAGCTGATGCTTTGAGATAAGTAGTTAGATGAGGTTAGTTTGATAAACGCTAGATAAGTTGTTGTTAAACCATTTAAACAAGGCTTCCCTTCCTTGAAGTTTGTCATCCCATGCCACTTATGAAAGACTCGAATCCGCCATCAAATGGTTTAGTATTAAATAGCAAGGGTTCCTCTCCCATCATATGCCTAGTGCAATCACTATCTAAGTACCTAATACTATTGATAGTCCTCCTTGATTGACCCTGCATGCACTAAGCGTTTAAATAGACATGGGTTCCCGGGAAGGTCAACCTAAACCGACCAAACTTAATTTTATTTCCTGAAAACACTTTATTTCTTGGTGCAGCTTCACTTGATGAAGAACAGTCCTTACGAATCCAAGTAAAACCTTGATCCTTGGTTTTGGAAATTTTGGACTTTTCTTTTTTTGATTTTAAAACTGTTTTTGGTGAATCCTCAGACTTTACCGTCTTAGGATCCTTTGATTTTATCCTTTTTAGTTTTCTAAAAAGGTTTCTTTTTGTGTTTTACTTTATTTACTTTGGAACTCACATCCATTTCACTGGGTTCACTATCAGCTTGATCAGTCTTTGAATCTGGGCTACTAAAAGCTCCTTTTGGGAACTGACTAAGCCGCCTTTGAATATCAAGTTGTTTTTTGAACCAGTTTTTGCAATGTCTTGCAATGTGAGAAGAGTGACCACACACAAAGCAACACTTTCTCCTAGGAGCGCCATAGAACTCATCTGAACTATAATGTGGTTGGTGTTGTGGGAAAGGTGATCATTGGAAAGAAACATGATTATAAAACACATTTGTGTAATACGGATCAACAAAATTTGTTGATAATTGCCATAGTAGTTGTTATCATAGAAGTTGTATGACTGAGGATTCTTTAATTGATTTGTTGTTTAAGAAAATGATCGTTTACATGGTGGAACATATTTACATGAAGTACTTGCCTTTTCATTTTCAGAAACTTTGCTTTTACTTGAATTATCCTCAGTCTTACAACTTGATGATGAACAACTTGACATGTTCACCTTAACAGTCGTACTTTCATTGACACATTTTTCAACAAAAGTTTCATCACAAACGGTTTCATAATCACAACTCGTATCAGTTTCCACTGACGCACTTTCTTCAACACAACCTGTTGAACAAGATGAATCACCACTAGAATCAATAGTTACATGTATTGGAGCAGTTGCTTTAGAAGCTGGAGGAACAAATGTTACTGGTTTTGGTACATGACAAATTCATTATACCGTCTCTTCCTCTGGAGGGGTGTTATAACTAAAGTGAGGTAGGCTAGTGTAGTTATCATTCAACGGTGGAGGCACAACTGAATAATCATAGCCTAGACCCGACTTTTGTTAAGCACTCCTCTGTGCTCCAAGAATATCATCTAACTTACCTGATGCCAATTCAAATTTTTCAGCAGCTATCTTATGTTTTTCAGAAGTTGATTTCTTATCTGAAAGCTCAGTTTCTAAACTTTCAATTTCAGCTTTCAATTTTGAAATTATATCTTTGTAATATTCAACTTCCTTTTGTGATTGAAAATTTTTAATTTAAAATTTGCAACGTCATCATTGTGAGTTTTTATCTTTGTGGTGTAAATCTTATCAGCCTTGACATACTGGTCATTCAGACTCTTTAGCTGTGAGTTTTCTTTTACAACAACATAATAGTTTTGTCTACAGAACTCGACTTTATGAATGCAAGCTTGTGTGAATAGATTTGTGTGTACCTCAGGAAAGATAGGACATGCATGACTGCTTCCACATGCAGTACTTGTCCCAACTTTATTTTCTTTGGACTGATTGTTTATTCGGAGCTTATCTTCCGTTATTTCAAAAGACTTGATGGTAGAAGTCAAATCTGAGAGTGTTATGGTATTCAGGTTTGTGGTTCTCTTGATAGTGACCACATTGATGTTCCATGTATAAGGCAGTGAATTCAACAGCATCATGTTGATCTCAGACAAACCATTGACGATACCGACACTTCTCATTTTGGTGACGAGTGACTCAAATCTGTTGATGAGAGAGGTAACCGATTCTCTTTTAATATGTGTAAACATGTCGAATTCTTCATTTAACATTTTCTTTCGGCTTTCTCCCATATCTGGATTTCCTTCAAGTTTAGGTTTGTAAGACATTTTTTAAAACTCGTTTGGATTTTTTTTTGCTACAGTACCCGAGTCGCTACAGTGCCCGAGTTGCTACAGTATCCGTTCGATGCGATTGCTACAGTACCTTGCGATTCGACTCGATTTGCTACAGCACTCGTGTGACGGGATTGCTACAGTACTCCGTGCGATGCTGTAAGACCCCAAATCCCGGGAATCCTACAGTTGGTAATCACGTCCACAAATTCACAAAAATTTAAAACCAAACGATTCATTTTAAAGTCAAACCATTTCATCTTATTAAAATTCGGTTCAGAGTGATAAACAACGGAAAATCACAATTACTAAAACCAAGTTCCCAAAACCATAATTTAAATGTTTAAAGTAATAAATAAAAAGAAAACAGTTTGCGTATTAATCTCCGACTAGTTATGCCTTCAACCGTCCAAGTAGTATCGATCACGTCCAAGCGGTAAGCATCCTCCTCTAAACCTAAAACTCACACTAACATACACACAAAGTCAGCTTGAGCTGAGTGAGTTCAAGTTTTAAGTAAACAATATCAGTAATGACAAATATGGTAGACATACCAAAAGTTTTTAAAGTAAAAAGAGTGTATCCATTAAGTCATCGTTACCGAAGACTAAACATTCTCATACATACATGTACAAAAGATATATATATCAACATCCTTCCAAGTAAATCCCTATATATAACATAATATATATAACATCCACGTATAACATTCAGGGTCGAGCACACGTACAACCCAAACACGTAACATCCGATGATGATCATGCCACACGAGCCTCCCCCCCTCACGGGCTTTTCAGGGCCCGCCACAGGATTTAAGAACCTGAGTCGTATAGTTTGGCCCGGCCAAGATCGCCATCTATAACATCCACGTATAACATTCACGGTCGAGCACACGTACAACCTAAACACGTAACATCCGATGATGATCATGCCACACGAGCCTCCCCCCTCACGAGCTTTTCAGGGTCCGCCACAGGATTTAAGAACCTGAGTCGTATAGTTTGGCCCGGCCAAGATCGCCATCTATCCGTATGCAAACCCGAAGTAGGCATACACAACATCCGTAGTCGAAACGACTACAACTCCGCCAAATATAGGCTAAATAATAATGTATATATGTGTGTATATATATATATATATATATATTTTAACATCCCAATGCCTACCATATACTAGCAAGCCTATATAAAATACTTTAAACGTTTCATCAGGAAAAATCGTTTAGTACTAGGAATTAATACTAGGTCTAATAGCAACCTCGAGCCTAGACCATAAGTAATATGTATAACCTTAAGAAATATAAGACCATAAACGAGTCTACAATATCCTAAGGCATAAAATATAGTTCACAAATAGTTTCAAAAATGCACAAATATGAATAAGGCTATGTAATACCATTCAAATAGTTGTAACGAGTAAAATCGTGTAAAATTGTATTACGGTGTGCATGCTAGCCCAAAACTTGAAAAGAGTAAAAAGGGGCATCATGAACTCACCTGAAACAAGCCACACAAACACCAAAGAGTTTGAGAACTTCAAAGCCAATCCACAGTTTACAAGCCTGTCGGATTGCACACAAAGATTACTAACTAAAAGTACCGACTCGTTTATCCTACGAGACGTTCTAACATGATTTGATTGACCTAAAGCCTTGACATTACCAAGTTCAATTACATCAGCCCCCGAGGCCATGTATTTACCAAAACCACCCTTAGTTAATCCCGGGGACAAAGGGTTCCTAATTAACCCCCGAAAGTTGTTGACTTTATCGAATACGCGCGTTAACGGGTTGTTTATGCACTTAGATACCGACTCAGCCCCGTGTGGACCAAATTTAGTAAAATCACAGCCATCAAGTCCACACGACGCTACACGAGTTGGATGGGTCGGTAATTCGCAAGCACGATGCACAAATTACCAATAAACGCGAATTTGCGCCATACCGACCCGTTTGAGTAACCGACAACCAATTCAGCCCCAATAACATAAAAATATAGTTTTTCACAGCCAACAAATCATACCGAGGCTACAACATCTGAATTGGTTGTTAATTCCCTCAAACAACGCGCTAGACGCAACAATTGACAACTAGACAACCGAAACCTAGTTTTCACTTCATCAATAGTTGACCAATCTAACGAATGCCAAAACTCATGATACTAAAGTATGTTACACTAGAAATACCTAAGAAGATGACGGAGCACGAACTTCAATTATAACAGCCCCGAAAGATGCGAGAAAGGGCAGTCACCGGTTAAGCCTAAAACGAACTTATCGATCAATAACGAATATAACATGCAGATTTTAGCATGCAAAGATGTATTTTATTACATAGGAAAACCATGGAATTAAATTAATAAATTTTTACCAGATTTGCATAAATATCTTAATTTTATAAAAATATTTTTATTATATTTTTCTAGTGGACACAAAATCATAAAAATTCCTCCAACACAGAAAGATATGTGCAGCTATTTCAGAGCGCAACAAAATGGTTTTATTTTTATAAAATTCATTACCCAGCCAAATTAAACGATTCCAATTGGGTTTGGTTTCTAACTCAAAATATTAACTTTCAGAAGTGGAACCAACCAATTTAGACTTGTCGAAAAAGGGTTATGATGTCGGGAAGACAGACCAGAAACCGTTATCCCGCATCAGCTTTGACACTCGATCTTATAAAATCATAAAAAGTATTCAAATCTCGTCCAAAAATTACGTATTATACCTTTCTGGAAACTAGACTCAAAGTAGAATATCATAGAAACAAGAATCGATCAAAAACAATATATTTTCATCTTGTTACAGGCCGAGCAATAAACTAGTACGAATCTGTTAGAAATTGTTATAATCAAAACCCAACCCTAACGTGTTCAACAAAGGGTTTAATGGTGAAAAAGAGTTATACCAAGATTGAACCGACCTGGAATTGAAGTTTGGATGGCCGGAAACGGGCCGGTCTTGCACGAAAATCGAGAAGAGAGGGGGAGGGGGGTGCCGATCGGCCTAGATAGTTAGGGTTTAGGTTTATTTATTTTTTTTATAATATAATAACAATAATACATTCTAGCCCCTCCACTTTACTAATTATCAAATTTGTAAGAAAGTTAAGTGAAAACGTTTACGAGGCCGGCAAAGAGCTCTCGGAAGAATGCCGGGTCAAGCTCGAAAGGTGTACACAACACTACAAGGTTAAACCTTTTGTCGGAAATTAACAGGCGTTACAGATGCGATTGCTACAGCCCACCCCCCCCCCCCCCCCCCCCCCCCGCGATGCGATTGCTGCAGGTGCCGGCGATGCGACTCGATTGCTACAGTACCCAATTGCTACAGTGATTTTTTTTTTGAAAATATAGCACTTAAACTTCCCAAAAGTCAAAAAGACTTTAGTCTAAAAATCAATAAATCGGCCTAGATCTGAGTTTTTAAGCCGAATCTGAGCTCAGACACAAAAACTTAAAACACTAAAAACTTAGATTTGGTGATTCTCGTGTATTTCTAAGATGTAAGGGACTCTAAAAGAGACGAGCAACATGAAATCAACCTCAAATCCAATAAAAACTAAGATCAAAATCCAAAAAGTTTAACCCGAAAACCACAAAAAGTCGAGCCGAAAGCTATGATACCACTTGTAGGTCATCTAGATGGATCTCACAACTTTAGTTGGATCAATCCGTGTTGTTGGTTAGCGGAAATCACCAACGACACTCGGATCTCGGATCTTAGTTTTTAATATAAAAGAGAGAAAAAGATGGAAGGTGGAGAGAGTTTCTTTTATTTCCAAGAGAGTTGTGTGGAATGAGTTGTTAGAGTTGTTGGATAAATGGGTAAAGTGACCCTTTTATAGGGTCCCCATTTCTCCAAAATTTTACATAATAAACTTACAAAATAAACTTATCGAGTACGTAATACATTGACTAAAACCCCTACCTATTGCCACTACATTTCCATCCCTACTAAAACCAAACCCACCACCACTTTCTAGTAATGGCCCACCAAATCTCTCTAGTTCTCCACATGTAAGCTCTCTTTCCACATCACCAACCATTCCCATGCAACCCAACCCTACCTCTACCACCCCACCACCAAGTGACTCTCCAATTCAAAACCTCTCCACTAATTCACACCTAACTGACACTAACACCAATCAATCTACCTCCCTATCACAGTCCACTTCCTCACCCTTATTATCTCCTTTACCCGATCTCACTTTCATCCGTGCCACAATCACACTACCCTCCCCTACCCACTCTCTCTCTTCATCCCAACCCACTAACTCCTCTATACCCTCCTCCTCACTTTTGAGCGAACCCAACCCCACTCCAGTCACTAACACATCATCCCCTACACCTAAAACCCACTCAAAATGTACCAGAAAGCCAAATCCTAAATACTTCAACTCCAATCTCATAAGCTCAACTACCCTTCAACCGTTACCTATCACTCTTGAACCCAGTAACCATACTTAAGCCTTGAAAGATCCTATGTGGAGAAGTGCTATGGACTCGGAATACAATGCTCTTCTCCAAAATCAAACATGGTAACTAGTTCCCTCCACACCACAAAATCCAATTGGTTGCAAATGGGTGTTCTGAATTAAAAGAAATCCTGACGGTTCCATTGAAAAATACAAAGCACGCCTTGTAGCTAAACACTTCCATCAGCAATATGGAAAGGATTATTTTGATACCTTTAGCCCTGTCACAAAACCCGTTACAATTCGTACCATTCTCTCAGTTGCCCTATCGAAAAATTGGCCATTATGTCAACCAGACGTTAACAATGCCTTTCTTCATTGTACACTTCATGAAGACGTCTACATGACCCAACCACTGGGGTTTGTTATTTCTAAATTCCCAAATCACATTTGCAAGCTCAAAATATCCTTATACGGCCTAAAACAAGCTCCTCGAGCTTGGTACATTGAGCTAACCACCTTCCTCCTCAGTTTTGATTCCAAAAATCCTTAACAGATGCCTCTCTCTTCATTTACAAAAAACAACATGTCACTTGCTACTTTATGGTTTACGTTGATGACATCGTACTCACGGGTAATGAACCCAAATTCCTCGATCATTTTGTCAATGCCCTAAGAAACAAATTTTCAGTGAAGGATCTTGGTATGCTTCATCACTTTCTAGGAGTGCATGTTATTCCCACACAGAACGGCCTCTTCCTATCTCAACATCACCATATCCGAGATATCCTTAACCAATTTCACATGGAAGGTGCCAAAGATGTCACTACTCCTCTTAGTGCCACATACCCGTTATGTCTCAATGACTCTTCTCCCTCTGTTGATGCCACTCCATACCGTAAGCTTGTTGGTTCTCTTCAACACATAGCCTTCACCCGTCCTGATATCTCCTTTGCCATCAATAAACTTTCTCAATTTATGCATGCTCCTCACCAAGCTCATTAGCAAGCACTCAAGCGTGTCCTCCGTTACTTAAAAGGAACCATTCACCATGGCCTCTTCTTAAACCGTGACTCTCCTCTCACACTGACCGCCTTTTCCGACTCTGATTGGGGGTGGTGTAAATGATGTTGGTCGGTCTACTACAGCATATGTTTTTTACCTTGGCACCAATATTGTTTCATGGAAGTCCACAAGACAGAAGTCTGTTTCCCAGTCTACTACAGCATATATTTTTTACCTTGGCACCAATATTGTTTCATGGAAGTCCCCAAGACAGAAGTCTGTTTCCCGGTCCTCAACTGAAGCCGAATACAAGGCTTTGGCAAATGCATCAGCTGAACAAAACTGGCTTAAAAACCTACTTAAAGAACTAGGTGTCCCTGTTACCAGCACACCTACTCTGTTTTGCGACAACATTGGTGCGACGTATCTATGTGCAAATCCGATATACCATTCACGTATGAAACATGTAGCACTTGACTATCATTTAGTATGGGAACAAGTCACATCTGGTCTATTAAGAGTTTTCCACATCAATTCTCAGGATCAACTTGCTGATATGCTTACCAAACCCATACAACGAGCACCGTTTCTACGTAATCGATCCAAGATTGGAGTTTCTGACGGACCCTTCATCTTGCGGGGGCGTATTAGGAATGAGTCAACATAGCTATATATGGAACACATTCATTTAGTCTATAACAGTTTTATAATTCCTTAATCTTCTCCTATAATTATCTATTTCCATATTTTATTTAGTCTATATAATGGCTTGTAATATTCGTAGTAAAATACACAATTTCATACCAACTCTTTTGTCCTATTTGGGTCATGTTGTGGGTGACTGGTGGTTAGTGGTCGGAGTATATGAGTGAGGTGAGGTAGAGTGAATGGGTGGCGAATGTGGTGTGGTGTGGATGGGAGAGCTGGAGAGATTGTGGCAGGTGAGGGAGTGATGGGTGACAGAGTTTATGGTGGAAAGGTGGTAGAGAGAACCGAGATTAATTGGTATTAGCCTGTGGTGAGTGGTTGTTTGTAGATGAGGTGGGTTAGGGCTAGAATTTTGAGGGTGCATGCAAAGGCGATACATATGGGAAAGTGAGAATCTCATCCACAGTAGGTTTCAATGGTTTTAGATGGAAATTTATGCTCTATAAACACCACATAGCAAGACGACTAGTGGGCACACGAAAACATTTGTAAGCCGACTTTTCCGATGAGTAACCAAAGAAAAGGCATGGAAGATAACGAGGTAAACGTTTGGATCGAGTGTACGGATAAAGCTTAACATTAATAGATGAGATTGGACAAAATTACGGGCAAGATTGGTGAGATTGTTTTCCTTCCTCACATATTGCCTTTCCTTATCCAAATGATTGTTTATCTTATTTTATGCCTTAACAGATTGTAATGCATGTTTTTACTTCGACCCCTTTTCTTATAGGGATTTTCTAACATGTGCCCTAAGGACACATGTTAGAAACATTAATTAGGTGAATATTCTTGTTGAAACTGTATTTCATATTAATTGCATTTATGTCTTAATAACTACCATATTTAACTTTATATTTTTCCCTCCTACCATATTAATTGCTATGTGGTGTTTATATTTAACTACCATATTAATTGCTATGTGGTGTTTATATTTAACTACCATATTAATTAACTCCATTGATGACTACTAAATAAAATTTTCTAATTCACTCTAAAATTACTATTTCATCTCTTCTAATTTCCCACCATTTTTTTACAAGTATTCACTATTAAACAACACTTTTTATTACATTTCTATATATTTTTTTTAAGATCAAATAATATAAGCATTCCTATTATTCTGCAAATGATGGACGTGTTTTTCTGGATTTGAATGAGCTTTCTGTTGAAGAAGATGTTATTGAAGAACAAAGTGAAAGCAAGAAAAAAATTTATGAGAAACTGTTGATTGGTCAATGTTTTCTAAATGAAGAAAAAGCTCTTATTTTTTTTAATCAAAATTATGCAAGAATGAATGGGCTTTCTATTCAAAAAGGGAGGTTTGTGAACAAGAAATAAGATAGGAAAAGACTTGATTTTTTTTTGTCATCGTGAAGGAAGACCAGAGCCTAAAAAAGACTACACAAAAAAATTAAGAAAGAGAGGCTATGCAAGATGTGAATGCAAGATCCACATGCGCATAACATTGAGAAGAATTAACAAAATTTTCCAGAAGAATGGCAAGTCCTTATAAATGTTGAAAATACATCTTCTTTTGTTATCATATAATAATAAAATTACTTCTCTTTTTGGTTTTAGACTTTTATATTTTAATATTAAAAAAGTCAATGTTAGTTTGGGTTGTACAAAAAAAGTTACTTTTATATTTGAATATTCTTTACATATAAATCAATAGGAAAATGTTGGGAAATGAAAAAGTAATTTTAAAGGGAATTAGAAAAAAAATATTTAGTTGTCATCAATGTAGGAAAGATATAGAAGGGAACAATAAGATGTTAAATATGGTAGTTATTAAGAGATGAATGTAATTAATATAAAATTATGGTTTCAACAAAAATATTCACCTAATTAATGTTTCTTACATGTGCCCTTAGGGCACATGTTAGAAAATCCCTTTCTTATATAATGGGTCTTTCTTTGTAATGTAAGACATAATTTCAATACACACTTTTGAATTCTTTGCCATTATTATTATAACTAAAAGTTATTATGGTACCAGAGCAGCCATAAGATAAAAAAAAAAAAGCAGTAGTACCATGGCAGGAGGAAAAGACGACATCAGCAAGGGTCAAGAAAATGAAACCAGTGTCTTCGACCCAACTCTCCATACTGCGCACATGCTTTGGACTATCCGAGGCAGATGCATGTCAATGATGTGCTTACGGATGCCAACTATGCTGATTGGTCACAAGAAATGTTAAATTTCTTGCTCGCCAAGAACAAAGCCAGATTTATTGATGGAATAATAAAAAGGCCAGAACCTGTTTCAAGCACTTACAAGGCTTGGATGAGGTGTGACGCGATGACAAAGGGTGGTTGCACATCGCCATGGAGAAGGAAATTCGAACCAGCGTGAGGTACGCTACAACCGCTCAAGCGATTTGGGCAGACTTGAAAGAACATTTCGGGAAGGTGAGTGCCCCTAGGGCATATGAATTGAAGCAGGCCCTTAGCTTTGAAGAATCCGATTCTGACGAAAGGTTTTCTCGATTTCAGGATCAAACGCTAACGGTGAGGAAGTCCGAGAGCGTCTTGTATGCATATGCCTGAAGTACCTGCACACTAGCACAACCCACATAAAACTGACAATAAAAATTTAAACAAAAACTACAAAAATAACACACGTTGCGCACTACTCCCCGGCAACGGCGCCAAAATTTGACGTGAGGTCGAAGACTCACTCAAAAATAAACCAATTACAACTAAATAGATAGCGGTAAATGGGTATCGAACACGAGGAGTTTGTGGAAAATGTGTTAACAAGTAGCTTTAATAGAAAATAGAATTAAACTAAAATTGTATAAAAGTAAATTCAGATTTGATTGTTTGATTTTTAGATTAACTAAAATAAAATAAAACACTTGCAAAACAACTATTGAGATTTGTAAATAGAGTAAACGAAAGCGATCATCTTAGATTTCAGGTTTAAATCAACACTAATGTTCATGCTTGCTAGAAAGAACCACCTAGACATAGTTCATGTTTGTTTACTTGTTTGTGATAAAAGGGAACTAAGTACTTGGATTAACAAAATGCAAGGTTGTTACCCGATAATCAATTGACTAATATTTAACCATAATTCTTCCCATGATATCTCAATTTCCAATGACACTAAGAACGTATGGTTTAAATCATGATAAAAAATAAGCAACAATTTACAAACAATTAATCAAACACCATAATAACTCAACAAACATTGCAAAGTCATTATTCTAGAAATAAAAGCATAACATAGTGTATCAATTAAACCCTACATCCAAGATGATCACCAAGAGGAATTAGCCACTCATGGTTTGAGAAATCATCATAATATCAATTGTATGCAACATCAAACGAATTAAAATGCACCAAACAATGATTACCAATCCCAAGATGTTATTTTTCACTCCCAAAAATCGTCTCCCAATGTTTCTTGATGAAAAAATAATGAAAAGATTAGCCCAAAACGGAAATTAAAGTCAAGGACCTTTGCTGTTACGACATGGACCGTGGTCCACGGTCTGGACCGTGGGCCACGGTTTCCTCCATGGTTCCCATACAACCCACGGTATGGTGGGTTCTGCCAGGTTTGCTTCAGGTGGAACGGTGGAGCTGGTTCAAGTTTTCTTGTTTTCTTCATAATTTTCTCGTTCTAGCTCCGTTTTCTTCACCGTCTTCGCCTATGATCTTGTTGTTTCGTCCTTTAGCCTTTCAAACCTGCAATCACACAATATAATGTAGTATTCCAAATCCTTGAAATTAAACATAAACGCACGCGATTTAGTTAGAATTACTACACCTAAGGGTGGCTCTATGATGTAAGGCCCCGAACCCCGGGAACCCCACAGTTGGTAATCATTCAAACACTTGTAAAATTTAGTAAACTTAAAAACCATTTCTTCCATTAAAACAAGCGTATCATAGTGTAAATTTTGCGGAAAACATGAAAAATGAAATAAGTTCCCGAAACCCGGGAATTTTGCCCAAGAACCAAAATAAGTATAACTGTTATATGTTTCCTTGAAATAAAATATTCATAAACAATTCTTCCTTCCAATATGCCCTTCACCATCCAAGTAGCTCCGTGCACGTCCAAGCGATAAGCCATCCTCTTCCAAACCTGAAACTTACACTAACATGCATACAAAGTCAGCTTGAGCTGAGTGAGTTCAAGTTTTAAGTAAAAGATATCAGTAGTAAAATCATGATAGCTATACCAAAGGTCTTAAAAGTAAAAGGGTACATCCATCTAATCATCGTTATCAAACTTAAACATCCTCATACATACATATACAAAGGTATATGTAAACATCCATTCAATAACATCCCTATATACATAACAATATATATATATATAACATCCACGTATAACATCAGGGTCGAGCAAACGTACAACCCAAACACGTAACATCAGTGCACGCAAACACGAAGTAGGCATACACAACATCAGTAGTCGAAACGACTACAACATCGCCAAATAGAGGCCAAGAAATAATGTATATATACATATATATATTTAACATCCCAAGGCTTACCATATACTAGCAAGCCTATATAAAATCATTTTAAAAACATTTCATCAAGTAAGAAAACATTTAGGTGCGCATGCTAGCCCAAAAGTAAAATGAGTAAAAAGGGCATCATGAACTCACCTGAATCAACCGAACACCTGCAATGAGCTAGGAAATCCCTAAGTGCACAATTACAAGCAAGGGCCTGTAAATTATACACAACGCGTTACTAAACTAGACTGTAAGAACACGCTAGCCTAATGGGCCGTTCAAGCCCAACAACTTGGCCCAAGGCCCAACACTTTGGCCCAAGGCCCAACACCTTGGCCCAAGGCCCAACAACTTTGGCCCAAGGCCCAACACTTTGGCCCAAGGCCCAACACTTGGCCCGAGGCCCAACACTTGGCCCGAGGCCCAACCACTTGGACCGAGGTCCAACACTTGGCCCAAGGCCCCTAAAACCTTTCAACTAACTAAAACCACCGGTTAAGCCTAAAACGAACTTGTTGATTAATAACGAGTAAAACGTGCAGATTTTAGCATGCGAAGATGCATTTAATTACATAGGATAACCTTTGAATTAAATTATTAAATTTTTACCAGACTTTAATAAATGTCTTAGGTTTATAAAAATATTTTTATTATATTTTTCTATTGGACACAAAAATCATAAAAATTATTCCAACACAGAAAGGTATGTGCAGCTATTTCAGCGCGCAACAAAATGGTTTTATTTTTATAAAATTCATTACCGAACCAAATTAAACGATTCCAATTGGGTTTGGTTCCTAACTCAAAACACTAACTTCCAGAAGTGGAACCAACCAATTTGGACTTGTCGAAAAAAGGTTATGACGTCGGGAAGACAGACCAGAATCCGTCATCCCGCATCAGCTTTGACACTCGATTTTATAAATTCATAAAAACTATTCAAATCTCGTCCAAAAATTACGTATTATACCTTTCTGGAAACTAGACTCAAAGTAGAACATCATGGAATCAAGAATCGATCATAAACAGTGGATTAACATCGCGTTACAGACCCTACAATAAACGTATACGAATCTGTCAGCAAGCTGTTATCATCAAAACTCAATCTTAACGACCAATAAGCGCGTTCATATGATCAATTAAGGTGTAAAAGACATGGGGAATCATAAAACCGACCTTGAATTGAAGTTTTTATGGCTGAAACTTGGCTAGGCAGAAGAAAAACGAGCAGGGGGGGGTCCAGGTCCGACGGCTGCAAATAGGTTTAGGGTTTGAGTTTTCTTTTGTTTTATGATATAAAATAGTTACATCCAAGTCCCTCCAAATTGAAGTATGTAGCAACTTGGGTGGAAAGTTAAGTGAGAACGTTTACGAGGTTTGCAAGGTGCTCCCGGGAGAATGCCGGGTCAAGCCCGATAAATATACAAACTCTACAACGTGCATGCCGATAAACGAAAATGTCGGGTGTTACATATTAGTATAATACTTTAAGCCGTAAGAAGGGATGTTTTGGGAAAAAAGGATGGACAAACGGACTTTTAAAACGTATTACAAGACTCTAAATTAGAAAGATGAAACCCCGGCTTTTTGACCATCATTTATAAATGATCGAGCCGATTAACGAGATTTACGGGCGTTACATATGATCCACTCGTCAGTTGCACATCGCAATGGAGAAGGAAATTTGAACCAGCGTGAGGTACACTACAACCGCTCAAGCGATTTGGGCAGACTTGAAAGAACGTTTCGGGAAGGTGAGTGCCCTAAGGCATATGAATTGAAGCAGACCCTTAGCGCTATCAAACAAGAAGGTATGCCCGTTTAACATACTTCATGAAGTTACGTGCATTATGGGATGAAATACAATCGGTTTTTCCAACACCGATTTGCAATTGTGACGGGTGTTCTTGCAACCTGTCAAAGAAGCTCACCGATCTCAAAGATAGAGAGAAGCTTTACGAATTTTTGCTTGGGTTAGATGCAGATTTTGGCACGATAAGAACCCAAATATTGGCTATGCAACCGACACCCACCCTTGGAGCCGCTTTCCATCTTGTTCTTGATGATGAGACACAACGAGCTATTTTCTGGAAACAGAACAGCAACCACAACTTCCGCTGCTTTTTGGTACTTCATTCCAGCCAAGCGAGACCAAGGTCAGGTGCAAAGTAAGCCCGTTCGCAAAGATAATAAAATTAACCAGTTGAGCATTACGACTTTTGTGGTAAAGATGGCCATAATAAAGATGTATGTTTTAAGCGAGTCGGTTACCCAGAATGGTGGCCGGGGAAAGGGAAGCAAAACAAGCCAAAGGCAGCTAGCGTTGAAGTTCAGGCAAGTCCCATACTTTGACTAAATATTGAGCAATACAAGCAGTTTGTTGATTTCTTAGGTAAAAAGGAAGAAGCTAGCAAAAAGGAAGATGCACTGGCTGCGAACGTGGCAGGTATTGTTAAAGGTGAAGGTAAATGGATTATTGACTCGGTTGCTACCGAGCACTTTACTTTTGATATTTGCTTGCTTAAAAATTTAACAAAAAGAGAGTATGAATGCCCGGTTACCATACCGAACGGTACAACGATACCCATTGAAGGTTGTGGGGGACTACACTTTGCCAAATGGATTACCATTAAGAACGTTTTACACGTTAAAGATTTCAAATGAACTTTTTATCTGTTAGTAAATTATCGAATGACTTACAATGTGCCATGCAGGACTTACGTTCGAGGGGATTGATTGGAGCGGGTGATTGTGTCAAGAGTCTATATAAGATGGGGACAACGAGAATAAATAGGGAAGCAATGATGGTAACTGGTAACACATGACATAAAAGATTAGGTCACACATCTATTCCTAAACTTTCTCATGTTGATTTTATTAAGGATATATCTTTGAAAACAGATGGTATTTGTGATTCTTGTATTAAGACAAAGTTTACTAGATTGCCCTTTTCAATAAGTACCACAAAAACTAGCACTTGTTTTGACCTCATACACTGTGACGTGTGGGGCAAGTATCGAACGCCCTCTTTCACATGTGCAAATTATTTCCTTACCATCGTTGATGATTTAAGCCGTGCCGTTTGGGTTTTTCCTCTCAAACATAAGCACGAGGCAAGTACCCACTTAATTAATTTTCACAAAATGGTGCAAATTCAATTTGAAAAGAACTTTAAACGAATTAGGTGCGACAATGGAGGTGAGTTCACGTCAAACAACATGCTAGATTTTTATGCTAGAGAAGGGGTATTGCTCTTGAAACCACGTGCCCACACACGCCATAACAAAATGGTGTAGTTGAATGAAAACACCAACACCTCTTAGAAACCACTAGAGCTTTAAAATTCGAAGCAAATCTTCCTACCAAGTTTTGGGGGGAATGTGTCTTAATGGCCACACATATTATAAACCGGCTTCCCTCCGATAATTTTCTTTGGTTTCCTTGCATATTATCGAAGCATGGAAACCAAGGCGATCAATTTGAAGTAAGGGGGAGGCCCGGAGTTTTTATGGGTTATCCACAAGGTATAAAGGGCTACAAGATCTATGATCTCCAAGATAAGAAAATTATCATAACAAGGGATGTTAAATTTGTGGAACACATTTTCCAATTCATGAAAGTTGAAGCCCCTAAAATGAAGAAGAAATATTTTTATGGCCAAACATTAGGAACCTTCTCAAACCGAGCACTTTGATGATCGGCAGTCCACAAATGAAGCCTTAAATAATTGTAATCCTATTCAAAAAATTAGTGAGATTAATGAGCCCAATACATCCCAAGGAAGCCTACAGTTATCGATGACATAACCTAACCATATTTTTGCCAAACCACTGACAACCCAGACCCAAATCTTGAGGGCCCAACAGATTTTGATGCAGTCTACAACAGCCTAGTCAACCCCCACCCGAGAATCAAAATCCAATACCTGATGATAAAAATAATATGGATGGGCTTGAAAATCTTAACCGACCTAAAAGAAACCAAACTAAACCCATTTATCTCAGAGATTATGAAGTGAAGCTTCCCACATCTATAAACCTTGAGCATTCATCATCCACCTACGATCATGAACCATCGACGGTACATCCTTTAGCACATTTTGTTTCTTATGATAATTTTATTGATGCTCACAAAGTTTTTTTTGGCGGCCATTACTGCGAATAATGAGCCAAAGCATTTTTGTCAAGCTATACAGAATCCAAAATGGGTTGAGGCTATGAAAACCGAGATCTAAGCTCTTGAAGACAATGGGACTTGGACACTCGATGAACTACCCGAGGGAAAACGAGCCATTGACTAAAAATGGGTCTACAAAATCAAGTACAAACCAAGAGGAGAAATAGAATGGTATAAAGCACGGGTCGTTGCAAAGGGATATACGCAAATGGAAGGAATTGACTTTCAAGACACCTTGGCTCCTGTCGCAAAGCTTGTCACGGTTTGAAGCTTGCTAGCCCTTGCGGTAAAAAGAGGATGGTCACACTCACCAACTTGATGTAAACAATGCATTCTTGCATGGATATTTACATGAGGATGTGTACATGAAGGTTCCAAAAGGGTTTCGAAAACAGGATGACAAACTTGTCTGCAAGCTCAAAAAGTCACTTTATGGGCTTAAACAGGCATCAAGAAATTGGTATAAAGAATTCACCACATCTTTTCAATGGCTCGGTTTTAAGCAATCAAAAGCCGATCATTCGTTGTTCTTACTCAAAGAAAAAGGAAACTTCACCGCTGCACTCATTTATGGATGATGCCATCATTACAGGAAATGACATAAAGAAAATACAAGATACCAAAGATTTCCTCCACGTAGAATTTAGCATCAAAGATCTCGGTTCTCTCAAATTTTTTCTTGGTAAGTAGCACACACAGAACATGGTATGGTTTTAAGTCAACGAAAGTACACATTAGACATTCTAGAAGACGCGAGTATGTTGGGATGTCGACCAAGCTCCTTCCCCATGGAACAAAACTTGAAATTAAATAAACGGGACAAAGAGATACGTGTGGATGCTAGTCGATACCGAAGGCTCATTGGAAGGCTTCTCTACTTAAAAGCAATAAGGCCTGATATCGCATATTCAGTGAATGTTTTGAGTCAATTTGTTAGTGACCCAAGAGAAAGTCACTTTGAAGCGGCTAACCGTGTCTTGCTCTACCTCAAGGCCACCCCTGGGCAAGGGATTCTCCTCACCAAATATGGTGGGACTAACCTCATAGCTTACTCAGATTCTGACTAGCTTGGTTGCCCCATGACATCACGGTCACGAACCGGGTACTTATTATTACTAGAAGGATCTCTCGTCTCATGGAAGTCAAAGAAGCAATTGGTTGTTTCTCAATCGTCCGCAAAAGCAGAATGCCGTGCTATGGCGTCCACCGTAAGCGAAATACTATGGATGAGGTGGTTGCTAAAGGAGCTTGACATTCCTTGTGATGGTCCTACTCAACTATTCTGTGATAATCAAGCTGCTAGATACATTGCTAACAATCCCGACTTTCATGAAAGGACCAAACATGTCGAAATGGATTGTTGTTTCATTAGAGAAAGGGTGGAGTCAAAAGATATACAACCCATGCAGATCGACACAAAAGAACAAATTGCAGACGCCCTTACTAAATCATTGGGACCACAAAATCTTCACACCCTACTTGGCAAATTGGGTGTCATAAACCTTCACGCGTCAACTTGAGAGGGAGTAATGGACAGGATTGGACAAAATTATGGGAAAGATTGGTGGGATTGTTTTCCTTCCTCACATATTGTCTTTCCTTATCCAAATGATTGTTTACCTTATTTTATGCCTTAACAGATTGTATTGCATGCTTTTACTTTAACCCCTTTTCTTATATAATGGGTATTTCTTTGTGATGTAAGACACAATATCAATACACACTTTTGAATTCTCTGCCATTATTATTATAACCAAAAGTTATTAAAAATAGACATCCCAACGGTTTTAACCTCGTATAGTTGGGATTGGCTCCATAAAGTAAGTTAAATGGTGTTTTTGTATTGAGAATAGGAATGGGTAAACGACAGATGAGATGAACGATAATTTGGGAAGCATGAGACCAATAGTACGTTGAGTAAAAGGAATGCATAATGTAATAATGCAAGACCGGTCTCAACAATGTATTGGCGTCAAAATTGGGAACCCCATTTTGTTCGGATGCATGAGGAGGGGTGGTGTAGTGAGAAATGCCCACGGATCGAAGAAAATTATGGGCAAGTCCTTGATACTCGTCTCCATTATCACTAAAGATGGTGATGATGGGTCAAAAGAAGAATGTTCCAGAATTCGAAAGAGAGGTCAAGCAATAGATTCAAGCCCAAGAAAGGATGTGCAATGATCGCAATAAGCATGTGTTTATTCAAGTTAAGTGGAGCCTAAAGAACACCCTAAGAGATTGGTTATTTAAATTTCTTGTTTTGTAAGTTGAGTTAACAATTAATTCATAGTCGTGCTTACTGCTTAGGGTTATGTAGGAGAGTTCTAATAAAGGTTTTTGAGTTATATTTCTTTAATAATAATACTGGGAATTATCTAGTATATTATTGTGGAATTTTCGTTGTCTTGGTGGAAACTTTGTTAAAAGATTCAATTCAAATGGTAATCTTTTATGTTCCTTTTTTATTTCGTTATGGTTTTTTTGGTAAACATTTTCTAATAAATGTTAATTTTATTAATTTTGGCATGTTTGAACTGTCACTTAACTAGAGGGGGTGATTTACTATTTCTTGGAAAGTCTAATGGCTGATTTTGAGGACTTTGGCTCCTATTATTCAAGAATAAATAGGTCTCATTCATCCTTTGGAGGATACATAGCTGCAACATTCATCGAACACAGTCCTCTGGCTTCTTTCATTCAATCCTTTGGTGCTGATAACATCCGCTGCATACACTCTTCGCAACCAGTCGATTGCTGATCAAACATCATCTTTACACCATGAAGCTTGAATAATCTATGATGACCAGTGTAATACTTTTTCATGTTAATCACTGTTAAATTTTGATTCTTGCTTGTATCTGTAAGGATTTCGTGTTCAATAAAATTGTGCTTCTTGTTACAATTTCTCAAAGGAAACCATATTCTTAACAAACTTATTACTTCCACCTGAGCACGATTGACTATGGAGTTTTCATCTTCACCACAACATTAAGCCCCAAACGAATTGGTGATATTTGAGGCGTGATATTTCTTATGAACCATGAATCTCACATGAACATGGTTGATGTGGGATTTTCCTATGGTGTTACATGGGACTTGTATTATGGGTAGTTTTTAACAATTCTTCGACAAAACAAGCAAGGTGTTACAAATAACTCATCAACGTGATCTTGTTTTTCAACCAAAGATCAACATATTATTTGCCTATAAACAAATAACTCCGTATCAGTTTTTATCAAATATGTGCTATACACATTTATGTACACAAGATGATAAAATTAGACAACTAACAAATTTAATCATAACAACTGTGAAGATCAATCATACAACTCCTGCCAGGATAGATTTAGGCTCTAAATAATTCATGAAGTTTTTCAACTATTCCAATGGCCCCGTGGACTTCCCAAACGAAAATTCACCCTCATGTCTTGTTTCAACTTCTTGTTCAGTTGATACATCTAACTTAATTTCGTTATCACTGTCATAATCAACCCGCTTGCTAATCAAGTGTCTAGTAGATGATTCAGGAGAGGATGGCTCAACTTCAAAATCTGATGCATCAGTGTCCTCATAGGGGACAGAATATGTGGAGTGCCCAGTTGTTTTGAAACGGTGGAGGGTTGCTGCATTTGTAGTTGTCGGGTAGATAGTCGATGCCTTAGGATGAACGGGGCTAGCAGTGAGACTACTCGCTACTGACTGGGCTGGTGACTTTCCACCTTTGTCCCCGTGCTTCTCCTTCACCACCATTAGCCAATTTTTGAGAGCTCGGGCAGTTTGTTCGTCAAATATGGATTTCTTCATGTTCGACCCCATCTAGACGTGCAACACATGCATGCATCAAGTGTTTAGCATGCTTATATCGTATTAAGACAACCCTAAGCACGGTAAAAAAAGAAAATCAAGTTTTGGGTTGGCTGGCTCGACTCGTTTGCTAAACAAGTCAACCCAAACACGACTCTCTTAATTAATAAATGGGTAAACCCAGACACGAACCCGTACAAGTAGATGACCTCTTAACCTGTTTAAGTGATCTTAAAAAAGTCAATATCTCGATTTTAGAGATAAAAAACGTTAAAATCCAAGTTAAATATTTTGATTTTTAATTTTTGCTGTAACTATTGACTTTTAAAATTCAAATTACTTATTCCCTTATGAATATATTCATTAACTCCTTTACCTCCAGCAATTAGTTGACTAACTACTCATTTTCCAATTATAATTTTTCGTTCAATTCTTCTGATCTCGAGATAGATACATAGACTCAAGTTTGTTAGTTGGGAAAAGAGATAGAGACAAAAACAATTAAGGAGCTAGACACCAATTACCCAAAAAAAAAAGAAGGTTACAATTGATTAAAAGTATTTAATCAATTAATTTTTTACTAAGCAGGCATGACCCATAAAATGGGTCCAATTGAAACATGACAACATTTTAAGTGGGTTTGACATGAAAATAATAAGTATATGGGTGACGGCTTAGTGCCGAAGAATCCAACTCGACAGCCAACACGATTGACGCCCCTAAAATAAACACATAAAAAAGAAAAGAAGATTTAAGCGTTCATACTTTGAAATGTGAGGCGAGTATTGAAACAATTAGTGAAAATATGATTTTCATCAACTTTGGACACAAAACAACTATATTTATATATAAGTTATTTAAGTAGGTACTTTTAATTTTTTGGTATCGTATGTTAAAGCTTCACAACGAACCAAATCGTTTACAAAACGAAACTAAGATCGATGGATGGCACATTGATGCTCAAAGTTGGTACAACCTTATTAGAGTGATATATAAATGGGAACATTCTAACCTGTGACAGAAGCGCATATAGCGGAAGTGTTATGTAGCTGCACAAAAATAGAACTCCAACTCTACATTGAACACAAATAGAGATTAGCCAATCAATAATAGTCCAACCCTTGCTCAGGAACGTAATCACTTTTGCTAAGCGATAATTCTTACCCAATAACAAGTTTTAGAACCACAAGACTCGTATCGTCATGGAAGCAAGAATTGATCTTAAATTCATACTGCACAAGAAGCAGTCGCGTGTTATCGATGGTTTAGAAGAACTTCTGTATATAAAAATATAGCAATTTGTAAACACTGTCTTTCAATGAAGTGAAACATATTCTCCAAAGCAAATATAAATAATTAAAGCAGTTTTGTTACCCAAATCCAAAGAAAGTAAGTTATCAGGAAAGCATTCTGTGAAGACAAATGATGCAATGCAGTAAAACAGTTAGTGAAATGAGAATAAGAAATATTTGATCAAATTCTGAGGTTTTTGTACCTGAAACAACACAAAATGTATGAGATGAAGCATTAGACTTGGCTTCGAGAACCAAAAGTATTTATCCGAGGCTTGCACAAGAGGAATCCCTTGGACAACCGCATGCCTTTCCGTTATTTCAAGAGCCATTTTCGTCAAGATGGCTTGAAGTTTTGTTCCAACAGCTAAGATAATCTGTATGTGCTTGGTAATCAATATTTAGAGAACGCCAAATACATGAATACATCAACTAATATTACCAAGTTTCTTTAGTGTTGCACTGTCATAGCTATGTCACCCAAATAGTAACCATATATGAAACTTTCTCTTACTGCTTAGTGATTATCTTTTCCAAGTTTAGTAGGGTTGAAGAATAAATGTCACTAAATAATCAACAAGCTTCATAACTGCTCCGTTTCGCAAATTCAATTTAAGAATATGAAAACTTTCACAGCATTGGAACAATGTTGAAACTTGAGTAGGTTCGATATTGAGAAAAAAAAGGAGTGACTTTACTGGAACAATATTGAAACTTAAATACCATTTTATTATTTTGTCACATAAATATATATATGGAACTTACGACTAAAGGCATAATGGATGCCCATAACATCGCATGCCAGCCTGCATGAGAAGCACCAATGCACACAGAAAAAAGGATCAGTCTTGACTTCTTTGGTCAAATCGGTTACAGCACAAATTAGAAATTCAAAATGAATTTACTGTGAAGTGTTTTGATAATTACATTGAAATTGAACAGGTTATTATTGTATACTACAAAATGAGAAAAAGATTTTACAGATCAAAAGTAGCAAAATTCAGATGAATTCTATGCTAAGAAGATACCAGGCTTGACATGGAAAGTAGTAGTGACACACCTTTGACATTTAGAAGCAAGAAGATCACAAACGATGCCCATAAAATCGGACTGAAAGTTTTTAGAATTATGAAAAGTTAAGGTGAACATAGACAAAGTAATCTGATGAAAATCGTCACTGGCGACAATGATTTGTACCTTACTCCAACAACAACTTGGAAATCATCCTCTAGTGACCGTTTGATGTACTTTTGGAAGTTGAATTTAGTTCCTGGAGCTAAATGAAGCTGAAAGGATAGTACAATAGTGTTGTTAAATGAGTCGTTTTATGGGTTGGCAGTTCAAACCCAACGTGAGCCTGAACATTATGTCAAGCGGATGAACTCAAACACAACATGAGCTTTTGCTGTCTCTCTGTCGGACATGAACACGAACCGGTTGACCCGGAAATTTTTTTTTATTTCATTTTTTTTCTGAATATTAATGCTCTAAAACTGCATTTTACAACAATAATACAATTGTATATACAGTAACTACGTTTAAACTATTAAACATAATGTTCATATTTCATTTAAGTTTAATCTTTTAAATATAGTTGTAAAATACCCGGTTCATCTAAATTATGACATAAACAAATTTTTTTCTTAAACACTAATATAAAAAGGTTAAACAGGTCAACTTGGGAACCCGTTAGGTCAATCTGAACACGGTGTAGTTGGCTAAACGTGTTGGCTTATTCAACAGGAAGCCATGAATATCGTTTTTTGGTTCATGCCGTACCAGAAGTTCACAGGTACCCCTAACCATTACTTCATGACTGAAGGCAATAAATAATTAAAATATTAGCGAAAAAAGGTCTCACATTTATGAACCCGTTTCGCAAGGTCATATAGTCAGATTTGCTAACCGACCTGAAAAACTGACGGAAAAAGCATCCCTGTATGGCAGAAAGTACTTGAATTACAAGTGATTATAAACCATAAACATTTGATAAAGTCCTTAACAGCTTACAATATAAAAGAAAATCGGGATTCTAGTCCAAAAGCTGGTGTGTGCTCTCACGAAAGACGTCTCATGAGTAAGCCTGAATCGGGAAGGGTCTGTATTTTCCATGCATTGTTTAGATTTGACGGGTTAAGTACCCAGCAGTGGTATATTTGTAATTAAAATGTGAAGTGATTTGTACACCAAAGACCAAAGTCACTTTTCACACCATAATATTTGCAGGGAAAATGAAATTTACCATTGGAAAATTCATAGTCATGGGATGATGTCTCTGCTTCCCACTGCTTCCAGCCACGGGTCTGCAAAGCAAAGTGGCAGTTTCAACGGTTACTTATGAACATGTCGACAATAAGAAAACATACAAAACATGTCTAGTTGGCTGACACATAAGAAAAACCTTCATTCTTGAAAAACACAAACAAAATATATATGTGTATATATATATATAGGGAAGATTTCAAATGAGAACCCATTTGAGTTTAAAGAACTCGAAAGAACTCAGTGTAACAAATTTTTTTTTTGAATTTTTTTTACACATACGTAATATGTGTAGGTATACGTAAAAAAATTACAAAATTTTTTACGCACCGAATCGACTTATTACATATGTGTAACGAACATTTAAAGTTGTGTAATCACTGTATATTGTTATTCTCTCTCATACTTTGACTTTTTGTCAGATTTAATCTCAACCACATATTCCAATCCATTTAATTAAATGTGTGGTCCAGAATCAAGTTCTTACAACTCAACATCATCATCATCATCATCATCGTACTCAGTATATCCCACCAATAGCAATGCAATGGTAGGGTCTGAGGAGGGTAAGATGTAGACAGCCTTACCTCTATCCCATAGGGATAGAGAGGCTGCTTCCGATGAGACCCCCGGCTCGATAGTAGTTTTGAATCAAGCCTTGGACATAAGACACATAACACTCAATCATCGGGACACCGGCTGATTGGTGCATGTGCCCTTGTCTTTCGGCTATCAACGCCACCACATGATGCCTGATTAACCTTCCGCCACTTTTAACGTTATTTTCACGTGATTAGTAAAATAACGTCAAAATTAGTGCAATTTTACTTTTGTCCACCCAAGGGTTCACACATATATACATTATATGTGCGCACCGCAAGCAGGGCGTAAATATATATCCCTCCCCTATATATATATATACACACACACACAATATGAAAACCCAAAACATTGCCTAACCATCACCACCTACTATATTTTTTTAATTATCAGTTTATAAAGTTGTTGTAATATAATAATTCTTGATATCAATTACAAATGGTTACATGCCTTTATAAAGGCTAATTACAATATGGAAGGAGTAAATCTTGGAGTAATACAAGCCTCTAAGTTAGGTAAGACATTGAATATGTTGAATTAAAATACACATTCTAATTATACAGGTAATTGAGTCCCTTGATTGTGGCTATTCCTTATACGCCCCGCAAGATGGAGGATCCATCGGATGCGCCAATCTTGGAGCG
The DNA here is from genome assembly GCF_021521415.1 of Bidens hawaiensis. Lineage (NCBI taxonomy): Eukaryota > Viridiplantae > Streptophyta > Magnoliopsida > Asterales > Asteraceae > Bidens > Bidens hawaiensis. Next base: position 25,747 of record NW_027500652.1, read on the forward strand.
GTTACAGAGAAACGGTGCTCTTGACAACGGTTTAGTGAGCATGTCGACTAGTTGATCTTGAGAACTGATGTGATGAACACGTAGATGACCGGCAGAAAGTTGTTCCCTTACGAAGTGATAGTCAAAAGCAACATGTTTCATGCGTGAATGGTAAACTGGATTAGTACATAAATACGTGGCACCTGTATTGTCACAAAATAGCGTTGGCACCTGTTCTATAGGAATGCCGAGTTCTTTAAGTAAGTTCTTGAGCCACGTGATTTCTGCCAAAGCATTTGCCAATGCCTTGTACACGGCTTCCGTAGAGGACCGAGAGACTGATTTTTGTTGTGTGGATTTCCATGAGATGATGTTGGTACCAAGATAAAGTATGTAAGCAGTAATGGACCGACCGACATCATTGACGCCACCCCAGTAAGAGTCTGAAAAGGGCGACAGAGTGAGAGGAGAGTTACGGTTTAGAAAAAGGCCATGATGAATGGTTCCTTTGAAGTAGCGAAGGACCCGTTTAAGAGCTTGCCAATGGGCTTGCTTGGAGCATGCATTAATTGGGAGAGTTTGTTAATAGCGAATGAAATATCTGGACGAGTGAAGGCAAAATATTGGGGATGAGCTCGGTATCGTACCGGTATTGAAAATACCGATCCCGAAAATCGCCAAATCTTGGTACCGGTACCGAAATATTCGGTTCGGTACCGATACGGTACCGGGACGGTACCGGTATTGAAGGTAAAAATTCGGGGAATACCGGTACCGTACCGATCCCGAAACTCAAAACTTTGGTACCGATTCGGTACCAACGGTACCGATTTCGGTACCGGTACGTTACCGGTACCAAGTAACAAATGCTCACCCCTAAAATGTTGTAGTGAGCCGACTAGTTTGCGGTAAGGAGATAGAGGATCGGTGGCATTAAGTGGAGTAACCACATCTTTTGCGCCATCCATGTGAAATTGATTTAGAATGTCTTGTATGTGACGGTGTTGAGACAAGAAGAGTCCGGTTGTGGTTGGTATTACTTCAACACCTAGGAAGTGATAAGCATACCAAGATCCTTTACAGAGAATTTGTCACTTAAGGCATTGATGAAGTGTTCAAGAAATTGGGTATTATTGCTTGTGAGAACAATATCATCAACATAGACCATAAAGTAACAAGTCACATTTTTTTGTTGGTAAATGAATAAGGAAGCATCAGCTAAGGACTTGGTGAATCAAAACTAAGGAGGAATTTAGTGAGCTCAATGTACCAAGCTCGAGGAGCTTGTTTCAAACCGTATAATGCTATTTTGAGTTTGCAGACATGATTAGGGAATTGAGAATTGACATAACCTAGCAGTAGAATCATAAAGACATCCTCGTGAAGGGTACTGTGAAGAAATGCGTTGTTAACATCGAGTTGTCGTAGCGGCCAGTTTTTGGAAAGAGCTACCGAAAGAATTGTGCGGATGGTCATGGGTTTTGTGACGGGACTGAATGTATCAAAGTAATCTTTCCCATATTGTTGGAGATACCATTTTGCCACAAGACGGGCCTTGTATTTTTCAATGGAGCCATTGGGATCTTGTTTGATTCGAAAGACCCATTTGCAACCAATTAGTGTGTGAGAGGTGGAGGGTACAAGCTCCCATGTTTGATTTTTGAGTAGGGCATTAAATTCGAGATCCATAGCATGTCGCCACTTAGGATCTTGGGAAGCTTGAGAATGAGTTGTGGGTTCAAGAGTGGGCGGTAGGGGGTGGAGGGTGGTTGTGTTGACAAGATTTTGATTGAAGTATTTTTTATTTGGTTTTTGTGTTCGCTGTGGTCGAGCTGTTGGGTTAGAGGTAGTGGAGGGTGTTGTAGGTGATGTTATTTCGGGAGTGGTTGTGGTAGTATGTTGGGTTGGAGAGGGGTTAGGGGACAGTGGTAAAGAGTGATTAGAAGTTGTGGAAGTGTTCGGTGAAGGTGGGTCAGAAGAGTTTGTAGGAATGGATTGTGATGTGATTGGATAAGTGAGGTTTGGGTGTTGATGCATGTTAGTATTAATTGGGGTTATGGGTGGAGGAGTGAGTATTGGGTGGGGTTGCATGGGAGTTGTGAGAGATATAGGTTTTACGTGTGCATGGGTGGAAGGGTTATGAGTATTGGAATGTGGGATAGGTTGCACACTAGATGTATAGATAAAGTCATCGGCAGTGGGTAGGGGAGAAATGGATATATTGTCCAGTTTGAGGGGAAAGATGTGCTCCACAAATTCAACGTGTTGAGAGTGATAAAGTCGGTGAGACACGGGATCGTAGCATTTATATGCGGCTTTTGAGGAGGAGTATGCGAGGATGATGCATTTGACGGATCGCGGGTGAAGTTTTGATGAGGCATACGGACGTAGCCATGGGAAACACAAGCAACCAAAAGGTTTTAGTTTTGTGTAACTTGGCGTCGTATTGTATAACCGGTCAAAAGGTAATTTGAAGTCAAGAATTTGTGTTGGAAGAGGATTTATGAGATGGACTGCAGTTTGAAAAGCATGAGTCCAAAAGGTGAGTGGTAAGTTAGCGTGATGTAGGAGAGATAAACCGGTTTCAACAATATGTCTACGGCGTCGTTCGGCGACACCATTTTGCTCCGGGGTGTGTGGGGGAGTGGTAAAATGAGATATTCCATTTTGTTGAAGGTATGGAATAAGACCGATATATTCGCCCCCATTGTCAGAGAAAAGTGAGACGGGAGGAGTGTTAAAGAATTTTTCAACCAACTTTTTAAACTGTGGAAATAAAATGGAGACATCCGACTTTCTTTTCATTGGATAGAACCATGTGTATTTTGAGTAAAAGTAAAAAAGAATGACATAGTAAGTATATCCATTGTTTGAGGTTTTAACGGGCCCTAAACATCCGAATAAATGAGTTCTAATGGTTTAGACACTTTAAAAGAGTTTTCAACAAAAGGTTGTTTATGACTTTTATTTATTGAGCACGCATCACAATGAAATAAATTATTGGCCATTTTGTTATAATCGAGTCCTAAATCCTTAAGTAAAAACTTCAAGACTTTGATTGACGGGTGTCCAAGCTTGTGATACCATGCGAGAACCGACTCTTTAGATCTAGTGGTAAAGTTGATTTGGGAAAGACGACGAAGTGAGTTGATTGCAACATAGTATACGTCATTAACATTCACTCCCAGCATTAGATGCGCCCCTGTGCGAAGATCCTTAACAATAAAATGATAATGAAAATATTCAACCGAAACGTGGTTAGATTTACAAAGTTTAGCAACGGATATAAGATTATTACGTAAGTGAGGAACGAGAAAAACGTTTAGTAAGTTTAAATAACGAGAAGAGGTGGGAAGAGATGTGTGACCGGTATGAGAAATGGGAAGACTTTTACCGTTTCCTAACACAATCTCATCGGGCCCGCCATATTCTAATAGGGTGTGCAAGGATGATCGGTCGGATGTCACATGATGAGATGCCCCACTATCAAGCATCCATGGTGGGGTGGTACTGACGAGCTTGCCATCGATGAGTTCACCACCGGGTTATCTGATGACATTGAGGATATAGCAATGTTGTTTTTCTTTAAAAAGCGTGCTAACTTCCTGCAATCTTTGGTGTCATGACCTGGAATATTACAAAATTGGCAAAAAAAAAGAGAATTACGGTTAGCACGTGAGCTTTTTTGAGGCCCACTGCTTTGATTCGGAAATTTGGGCCTGTTATGGTTGGGCCTATTATGATTTCGGCCCTCATATCCATTCCGCAAGGAGAATCGTCCCCCTTGTCTTTGCGTGTTATTTACGGTAGCAGTTAGGGCTGGAGGTTGTGTTTCTTGTAGCGATCGCTCGTAGTCCACCAACTTGTTGAACACATTAGAGAATGTAAGCTGGTTATCACGAAATTGTAGAGCAACAGAGACATACTTGTAATCGTCACCTAATTGGGTGAGAATGTGGACGATTAGGTCCTCTTCTTTAATTGGCTCTTGAGCCAAGGCTAAGTCATCAGCAATTACTTTTATCTCATGAAGAAATTCAGTCATTGATTTCGTACCCTTGGTGATTCTGGCAAGTTTTGATTTCAGTGAGATGATTTTGGATCTGGAAACGCAAGCATAGCTTTCGGTCAAGCGTTGAAACAGTTGACGGGATGTTCGGCCGAGGAGACAATTGGTTGAATAGTGTCGGAGCAACTTCCGAGGAGAGCGCCGAGAATAATTTGGTCTTGTCGGTACCATGAGTGATATGCCGGATTTGGCTGACCTTCAAGAATGCAGGGTGGTTGTTCGGTAATGTCATCGACATATTGATCAAGATTAAGCCCAATTAGAGTAGCCATGACTTGTTTTCTCCAAGATGGAAAGTTATTGGTTGTGAGCTTGGTAGGAAAATGTGTGTGAGTGGTGACTTCAACTATGATGGTATTCATGATGGAAAACAGAGAAAGATTAAAAAAAATGAAGGGAGGGTGGTTTGGATCGTAAATGCTCAGAGGAGCTTTGTTGCTCTAATTACCATATAAAGTTGTTGTAATATAATAATTCTTGATATCGATTACAAATGGTTACATGTCTTTATAAAGGATAATTACAATATGGAAGGAGTAAATCTTTGAGTAATACAAGCCTCTAAGCTAGGTAAGACTTTGAATATATTGAATTAAAATACACATTCTAGTTATGCAGGTGATTGAGTCCCTTGATTGTGGCTATTCCTTTTACAGTCTTGTTTATTTTAATATTCTTCGTTGGATAAAACATTTTGAAAGCTTAAATTTACTTCCAAAATATCAGCCTCCAAAAAACGGTCTGAAAGCAGGTTATTGCTCTTCCCTTTTATCTCAAATGGTAAATCAACATATTTAGCTAAAAAAGGGAATTGGGTTTTTTCAATTATTTTGATTATTCTTAGTGTCTTGGTACCCATTTAGATACGTATTAAAAAGGACCCTTTTTTTATCCCCAACTCGGACCATCTAGCGTCTTTTAGTTGCTTTCTTCTTTTCTTGAACTAACTGATTCTACATTTAATGCTAGTTGAATTACATGACAAGTATGAAACTTGACATAACACAAAAAAACCGCTAAAAGTCATCACTCATTCATAAAGCCTAAAATATGTCACAAAATGGTAGTAAATGCAGTGTACCTTTAATCTCCCAAGAGCCATTGTAATAGCACTATATGCAACGTGTAAGACTGCTAGAAAGAATATGAGTATGTGCAATTGGTGCAGCCCCTTCACGGTTATAATCGGTACTTTCCCCTACAACCAAAAATAATCAGATTCTTGTTTGTCATATCTAACCCGTTTAATAAACAATATTTAACTTGTTTAAGTAAATGGGTCGTGTTTAGATAGACCCCTTTAATTAAACAAGCAGGTTGACACTGTGAGCCTGTTTACAACAAGAATAAAATAATAAAACATATATATTTCTTGCAATCCCCTTTAAGACTAATTTATCCATTTACTACAACCCGTCAACCCAATTGTTTAAGATGGAATCTTTAAATAGTTCACCTCCTTGCAGGTAGACTTGTCTTCAGCGGCCAATGATCTACCGTGCTCGTACCATAAAAGCAACCGACGGGCTCCTTTACCGTCTTTCCCGGCTTTATCTTCTTTCTTAGCACATGGCAGCATGGTATTGGCGACGTCAATCGGGATGCATATTTCAGCAATGTAATACTGAGTAAAAGTCAATATCAGGGAGATAAACCCTAGAATCATCAACTCTACGTACACATAACCCACAAGAACAACAAAAAGTTAGAAATCAAAACTATTTATTTAAAAAAAAAATTTGTTGGTGTGGTCAAAAGAGATGTTGTGTTGCTAACCAGCTTTGACCTTCTCTAGAGCTTCAAACAAAGCTTTCTTGTGCTTATCTGTGAAAAACTGGTTATAAGATTCATTACATCAGTAAAAATAAATAAACTGATTCTTCAAGAAACTAAAGATTCAAGTACAAAATTCATGAGGAGTTCGATCATAAAGAAACAAAAAGTAAATAAATAAAAAAACTGAATCTTCAAACAAAATATAGAAAATTTCATTATATATCAGACAATGAGTAGCTAAGATTTTTTTTTAAAAGACCTTTAATAAAATATAGCAAGTTTGTTTATTACATAAACTATGTAGAAATTAAAACTAAATCTTTATCAAATTATAGCGAATTTCTTTATATCAGAAATTGAGTAGCTCTTGAAGAATTTATAAAAAAGAAGTCGAATCTTTATTAAAATATAGCAAATTTCACTATATCAGTAACCTCAAATAAATAAGCTAAATATTAAATTTCAAAAAATTGATACGAATCTTTATAAAAGTATAGCAGTTTCAGAAAATAAGTAAATAAATATGTTCCTTTTGTAATTTTTTTTAAACTCAAAACAATATAGAAAAAAGAATCACCTTTCCAAGTTTATGAAGAACCTTCTCTAAAGCTATGGAGATGATGATGATAACTGCACAAACACCAGCCACAGCCCATGTAGGTGTTTGATCAAGCTTCCTTTCACTTGAATCCCCTCCCGCCATTTTTAACCTCAAAACTTAAAGTTCAAGGTTTTTCAAACATGGATTCTGAAGAACAAGTGTTTGTATGATCAGTTTTTGTGAGACCAAAATTTGAGGAGCTCTCAGTTGACTATGATCTGGTCAGAGACAGAAGACTAATAGCAAGTGAGGAAGGTGACCGGTTGCTGGCTCAATCCTATCTGCTTAGGGGACCTTATGAATTGATGAATTATATATTGTAACTAGTATTTATTTATAAACATCACCAAGGGTAGTTATCATTTAGTTGTCAGCATTAACTTTTGGATTTTTGTTAATCATTAATAAAAGCATTGATTCTGCAACCTAAAGAGTTAAGTATATAAGACTTTAAGAAGGATTTTTTGTTACCTAATATATTAATTGAATGATTCGCATATGTTTGACCAAAGTTTTAGGCGCATGCGTGTTATTTTAGTCCTTATCTTTTTTAAACAGGGCATCTCTAACATATGATGTGGATTGTGGAATAGAGGTGCACAAAGTGGTTTATAACCTAAAAATGGTTTGGGCTGAAATTTGTTCGGCTTGGTCAAAGTCAAAACCAGTTTACGGTTTCTGTTTGGGTTGAACCCGGTTTCTTGACATGCTACGATCGGTTTTAGTGCGAATTTTGATCGGTTTTGGTTCGGGTTTTAACCGGTTTTTGCCCGGTTTCGACTCGATTAACTGGTTTGAAATAAGTTTCGTTAGAGAAAATTACAGACCAGTTCCAAACTTACGGTTTTAATCAGTTTCAAACAAGTTTCTACATAATGAGTTTCAAACTTGTTTTGGTTAGACTTTCGAGTCGTCGGTCGGTTCAGTTAACCAGTTTTTTTGTCCAACTCTATTATGGAAGAGATTTTAGAGATCCAGACCATCCGCTGCCTAGCGCAATACGAGCGTTGTTAAAGATAAACTATTAGGGCTTGTTTGTTAGCTAGGAGTTATGGAATAAACAGGGGAATAGAATATACATGGTAATATGATATGGAAAGGAATAAAATAGATCATTATTATTCCATGTCGTGTTTGATTACCATGTAGGAAAGGAATGATCATCACCTTCTTATGATTAATATTAGACTTAATTGCAGTTTTGAGCGCTGTGGTGAGACCCAAAACGCAAGAATCGACCCTCTAGTGGATTTTTCGCATGTATCACCCATGCGATGAGCATTGTTTTGCAATTGGGCCGCCATTAAGTCAGCTGGTGTGCTGGCCGTTAAAACGAAGGGCAATTTCGTCTTTTCACATATAAACCTAGACATAATAATAATAATAATAATATTAATATTAATATTATTATTATTATAATAATAATATTAATATTATTACTATTACCATTATTATTATTATTATTATTATTATTATTATTATGAGTTCTTAATAGAATACTATACACTTAATCGATCCATCCAAATCACTAAATTGGGTCACAAGTTAATTTCACGACTTAACTGCAGTTTGATTCTTATGGTGAAACCCAATATGCAGGAATCGACCCTATGGTGGATTTTTCCCAGGTATCATCCCTGTGGAGTGCATTTCTTTGCAATTGGAATCTCGTCATGAACTGAAAGTTAGTTTTCCTATGAAAAGACCCTTATGTCCTTGCAAGTTGCATCCCTGTGGCCGTTTAATATATAAAATTGGAACCCCTCATATTTCACCATCATCACACTACTGGACACCGCCACACCAACATCAGTTTATTGGTTATCGTTTTCTTTTTCGCAGCCACTGTTACCCTTTATCTTCGGATTATCGTTTCTGACACCTAGAGAGACTGGTTAAAACATATCGGTTTTGGTTTTCACCCTTTCTTCTTTCTTTCACTCTCTCTACACCACCACCACAACCACCGAACACCATCACTGTTCAAACAAAAAAAACACTAACAATGATTCAGACATGAAGAATGAGCCAATTATGAAACATAATCATGTGAAGATTAGAACAAAAACACACATTCAAGCACTTTCCAACACAATATTAATGTTACAAATAAACCTCATTCATAACAAACTATGACAAGGATTGCTTATCATTTTAACATAAACATTCATCTTAGTTTCCCTACAACTCTTGCACTGAAAATATATGACGGTCCAACATTGTTTCACCCGAGCTGCTACCCAGTATATGACAGTCCTAGGCTCCCATCCTTAGTATTTCCTAAAAGTATTTATTCACTAAAAACCTCAAACCCCAATAGCGTATGCTCAAAGTCACCATCACCAAGGTAACACGTAAGCTCTCAGACACATCTAGTATGTGCATTTTGGCATCTTTTTTCTAGTTTTTTAATAGTGAATGCTTCTTTCGCATTTTCATAAACTTACTCATTCACTTTTACTTTCAAAATAATTGCACATCTTTGATGTTCGTGTAACAAAACTTTGTGCTCTTAGGCATCATTTACCTAAATATATAACTATTTTTCTATGCTCATATAAAAGATGGGCATGGCAGGGCCCAACCACTCGTTATTTACTTTCATAAAACAAAGTGGCGTGCTAATTTACGATAATACTTGCTATGCCTTATCGAATTTTTCAGCTTCACTACCCTCCCTCAAGATGAGAACCCACAAAGGTTATGATTTATTAGATCTATTAATAATAATCAAGGGAAATCTTTCAAAGTTAGTTGGGCTTACCAACACATCACAAATTTAGTGCGTTATCTTTTATTTAATCTTATATATAATAACAGTTTTGAAAAACCAATCTCAAATTTTTCTATCATGTTCCATTACTTGCAAAAATTTCGCTAAATTCTTGGGACTTTTTTCAAAAAAATTTTTGTATTTGTCTAAAAATGTTAGTTTCTTATCCCCACACTTAAATTTCACAAAGTATTCAATGTGAGGAAAAGGAAATGACAAATAAAATAAAGCAAAAAATAAAATAACTAATAAATTGGAACAGATTCCCATGGTAAATTGTAGTGGTCGTGTGTTACGAGTCTTGTTCTGTGCCCTCCAATTTGAACGTGGCCAGCAAACTATTTCCAAATAGCGTAATCTCCCAAGAACGAAAGCGGCAATCCTGAAGCAACTGGCATCCACACACTTGTTTAAAACCATAGCTCATCAAGCATTTCATAAGCAACCCTGGAACAACCTGCAAGCAAGAGAAGAAACACTAGGCATATCAAAGAAATAAAACTAAAAGTAAAAAATATAAATAGAAAGGAAAGATAATACCGCGTTGCCTCCCGGGAAGCGTGAAGTTTACAGAATAGTCTTCTGGACTCGCTCCCAAAACCTCAATCAGGAGGCTTCTCCTTTATCCTTTTCCCATCTGTGCTCCTCAATACTCTCCTCTTACAATTATTTGGGAAGAATCCATTTGCCTAACTCTCATGATACCAAAAATATGAATTCAACTCGACCCACCAACTCTTGAATTTTCCAGGACCAACCTGTATGATATGCATGTAGCTCAATACGTGGTCAACCCTACACAATGATTTGTTGAAGTGAGGCGATATGACAAACTCCTTAGCACACTATGAACCTTGAGCCTCTCGACATCCTCTTTGTTATTCCTTTAGCTATTTTTCTAAACCTCAACATGTCCCGAATGAAGACTAAGTACGCTTCATGTTTTAGTTTATCAGAATCAAGGTGTAATGTCATAGTAACAGAGTCATTTACATCCTCATAACTCTCTTCACAAGGCTCCTTCTTGATCCCCACACTTGGCTCATTATACAGTAAATCTTCAAGATGCTTTAAATCACCAAGTGGGTCAAACTCTTCTTCTTCACAATACGTAGTGGGGCAAATATAATAAATCGTCACCAAATTCTAGCTCCAATGAAGGAATGTTCTCCTCCTTCGTGTTGTTTTCCATCACCTCATCGCCCTCATCAATTTCAACCGCATTGTCATTAGGTAACTCTACTACCTCTATCTCCTCATCACCCCATAAATCATCATCGTTGGGTTAGGATCCATAGTACCAAAGCGTGGGATAATGATAGTTTGAGTTAACTTCCTGCTGAACTGAAGGTGGGACTTGTTCGTCCATTATCGCCTCCGGTTCTGACTTTGACTGAAGATCTTCGTTGTTCATTATAAACTCATGACTCTGAAACTATAGGTATTATCGCACCCGTGGCAATTTGAATTGCAATCAAGTTTCATTCTATATCTTAAAAAGATATATTTTGTGGTTTCACAATCGCCTTGATATATCTATTATGGCTTGAATTTCCCGATCTCTTTCTTCCCTCACTGCTCTCAATCGTTTAAGTAATTCTTCTCGTGTTTCATATGGCTGCAGCTGCGAATATGGGTTAACAGCGTAGTCCATGGAGTACCCCAATGAATTTGGACAACGTACAGTAAAACGGGGTCCTCCATAGATCTCACACATGATACGTAAGTATGTATTGTATGTATGTATGTGTATATATGATGTAGTTATGCTAAGCTACATTGAAGCTTGGACTATTTGTACGTGCTACGTGCCTCCATTTCCCACGCGTAATCAACCACTGCGGCCCCCCTTCCGCCCACAACATGCCTCAAGTAGCCATGCCTAACACTAGATAGCTTGTTTGTATAATTATGGACATGTGCAAACGGGATAAGGTCTTAGCAAACCGTGCTGGCACCGTCTGGGTTTGTCAAACCAATAGTACTATTCACAAACTACTGGCTCGAAGTTAATCACTATGTTAGTGGGGGCTTTCATGTGTTAGCACTTAGATAATTCAAATCATCATACGTTTCAGATATGTATATAGATATAAGCAAACATGCTTTTTCACCCTAAAAGTTTGTAAAACAGTTTAGAAAGTGGGGTCATGAAACTCATGGTTTAGTAGATATTCAACCTGGTATCGGATAGTGGTTCGTTCTGCTTGCTAGCACTCAGACTCTATAATCAATATTATAATAATATTCATATTTTAATATTATTATAATATTCATACTAAACTAGGCTGTATATCTAGTCTGGGTATAGCTGGTATACCAAGAAAGTATCAATAGACTTAGATTGTGGTATTGTTCAATGTCTAATACTCAAAACCGAACTTTTGAACTTTAAAAACGCGATTTAAACCCCTGAATCCGTGTTTATGGCCAAAAAACTTACCAAAACAGGTTCCTAACCATGTGTATGATCAAACCATATTTTAAATAATTTTTAGGGTTTTTGCATGGTTTAGAAGTGATTTTTGGTAATCAAACTATGTTTATATGTAATCAAACATGTTTAAACAAGTTAAAAATTGATCAAAATGACAAGTTTAACTAGGGTTTTGGTTAAAACATATGAAAAAGCACCCTAGTAGCTGCAAATGACCAGATTTTTTTGTGACAAAGCTTGTGAATTAAGCTAGGGAAAAAAAATATAAAAAGGGGTTTTCAGTCCACTTTGGCAGGCTAGACTTCTTGGGCCCCCTTTTGGACCCAATTTTGGCTCATTAGTCTCGTTTTGCATATCCAAACGTGAAATCCGAGTCCAAGTTTATTTCGGGTTCGGTTTTTTGCGAGAAAAATATATCGGGTGTGACAAACAGCGCGAAAACAAGTGTTTTTCGGCCAATTTCTTGTAAATTTAGAAAAACATGCTATTTGTTTGTAAAAGTCAAAAATATTTTCACGGATCGCTTAAAACATTCCCGCTAAGTGTTTTGTAAGTCTTTTTCGGCTTAACGGATGATACAATGCTTGTTTTGTAACTCTCTTTCATGTTTAAGTTCATAGCGGGTAGTTAAACGCGCATGTTTTCGTTTAACTGGTTTGCTATCGTACTACGGCCATAATATAAATATGTTGGCTTATATTAAACGTATATCACTTATAGATGGTCCTCCAAGATATATGGGTCATAACCAGACCCAATTGGTTAATCGTTTGTTCAATACGCAATAAGCGGTTAATCGCTTATTCGTCATGTAAATACTGCGGTGTATCTGGTTTTGCCACGAATGTCACATTCTCCCCCAGTTAAGAAATTCCATTCCCGAAATTCAAATACCAGTCAACAGCTTCCTAGGTACAAACAAGAATATTTGTTTTCGTTTTCAAATATATTCAATTCCCTGTTGTAAGGCATTTTATCGAACTTTTACCATTGAAATTTTGTTGAGTCGTAACTGTTTGATTTTCGCGTCCATTATTTATGCGGGTTCTTTACAAATTTTAGTTATGTGTGAGTTTTTTCAAGTGGTACTATCTCCACCTCATCAATAAGGCACTTGTTTAGGTTCAATATATTGGAAGTTATCATTAGGGCTAAATTCGTGAATAAAACTCGACTTTAAAATTAGTTTTTGTCGATATGCTATGAGATTAATTTTTGAGATAACTTCGTACGGTTTCGTGTATGTTGATGTTAACTTATCGGTTTCCTCAATTCAAATAACACCTTTCAAAGGTCAGCAAGTTGCTACGTACACCAATATATTTCTTTTGTCAGTCTCAGGCAGCTTTCAGTTTGTTTTTGAATCTTACGAGTTTTATCTGTGGTTTCTGAAATCAAACCAGATTTTGCATTTTGAGTGTTGCCAACTTTCAGTCTAGTAAAGTGTCGATTCATGTTCTTGCTCGTATCATACCAGTTATAGTGTCGCTCGTATAATATTATGATAACTATTAGTATACGAAGATTAGACCAATGGAAAATGCTGGTTCTAAATTTCTCTAAGGTTTAATATGCAGGCGCAATGTAATCCTTCCAATGTCTGTATAGTTCGTCCAGATCGATCGTTTGTTTGGGAATGACAGGTCGTGCTTAAACCGATTCGGTTTCTTAAGTTTGCCAGAAAATAAGAGGCGAAATGACTATCTCAGTCTGAAGTAATCGGAATAGACATACTATGTCGAGATATGATTTTGGTTGACATAATGGTAGGCGAGTCTTTCAGTTGTGTAGTTGTTATGGATTGGGAGAAAGTGTGCAAATTAAGTTAGTCGGTCAATTAGTACTCGGACTACACTATGTTCTTGGGATGATTTATGAAAGTGTATTACAAAGCTCATAGTAATCTGTTCCCACTTCCACAGGGTGTTTCTGGTTGTTTTAACATTACCGAGGGTTTTTGATACTCTGCCTTAATTCTAGCACGAGTCAGGAAGTTACTGACATGTGTGGCTATATCTTTCTGCATGCTGGGCCACCAATAATATTCCATCAAATCTTTGTATTTCTTATCAGTTCCTGAATGAATGGAATATCTGGACTTATGTGCTTCATCCATGATCAAGTCCCGTAAGTTACCAAGAGTCAGAATCCAGACTAGGTTTGTTTGAAGTATAGAATTTCGTCTGTTTTTCTTTTCAAAGTTCTGCTCGTTACCGTGCAAGTCTTCGTTGTCTAAATGCTATTCTCTTAGGGATTTTTTTTGGGCGATATGAATTTGTTCGGTAACAAGTGCTCGTACTTTTACGGTTTTATCCTTATCTTTTCAACTTAAGGCATCGGCTACTGTATTAGCCTTGCCTGGCTGGTAACGAATTTTCCAATCATAATCATTCACTAACTCCATCCATCTTCTTTGCCTCTTGTACAAGTATTTTTGATCAAGATATGTTGCAGACTCTTGTGATTTATATAAACTGTACATTTTGGTTCCATACAAATAGTGCCTTCAGATCTTAAGTGTAAAAGATAACCGCGCTCAATTCTAGGTCATGGGTAGTAATTTTTTTGTGCACTTTTAACTGTCCGGAAGCATATGTTATAATCTTGTTTCTTTGCATAAGTACACATCCTAAACCTTTTCGGGATGCATCACAATAGACTATAAGATCATCAGTTCCTCCTGAGAGATTTAGTATAGCGGTTCGACACAGTTTTTGTCTTAGTAATTGAAAAGCCATTTCTTGTTCTTCTCCCCAATCATAAATTCGGTCCTTCTGGGTTAAGAGGGTTAAAGTTTGGGCTATACTGGAAAATTTTCAATAAGGCACCGGTAATACCCAGCTAATCTAAAAATTTTTCGAATTTCTCTTGGTGACTTTGGTGTTTAACAGTTTTGCTCGGGTTTATGTGAATTCCATGTCGACTAACAACATGTCCTAAGAAATGTACTCCTTGTAGCCAAAATTCACACTTGGACAACTTGGCATATAATTTCTCCTGCCTCAACAACTTCAAGTTTGTTCGTAAATGTTGCTCATGTTCCTCCTTGGTTTTCGAATATATCAAAATATCATCAATAAATACTATAACGAATTTGTCAAGGTACGACTTACAAACTCAATTCATGAGATCCATGAAAACTACGAGTGCATTAGTCAGGCCGAAAGGCATGACTAAAAATTCATAGTCACCATACCAGGTTCGAAACGCTGCTTTAGATAAATCTTCCTCTTGAATTTTAACCTGACGATAGCCGGATCGGAGGTTGATTTTAGAAAAGTAATTCGCTCCCTGGAGTTGATCATACAAATCATCTATTCATGGGAGGGGATGTTGGTTTTTGATGATAATTTGTTTAGTTCCCGGTAATCACTGCACATCCTAAAGTTTCCATTCTTCTTCTCAACAAACAACACCGATGCTTCCCATAAAGAATAACTAGGTCATATAAAGCCTTTATTTAATAAATTCTTGTAGCTGGGTAATTAGCTCTTACATTTCAGAGAGTGTCAGACAATAAGGTGTCTTAGCAATGGGAGTTGTCCCTAGGATTAGGTTGTTTCGGAATTCAACTTGTCATGTCGTGGTATTCCAGGTAGTTCATTAGGAAAGATATCGGAGTCTTCATGCACTACGGGGATCTCTTCATATATGTT
>NW_027500653.1:0-17760 GCF_021521415.1 Bidens hawaiensis
CTCAACTTTAAAAAGTATTTCAATTAAGTCACTCGACTTTCGTATTTTATTAAATTAAAGGTTTTAATATGTTGTTTTAGCCTCTTTTTTGTTTTACATAGGTGATCTTTTATCTCTTTTTTATGTTGACGTTGAGTAGCGTCGTGAATTTTATTTTTTATTTTTGAATTTTAATATAACTAACGTTTTTTAAAGTTTTTTAAATTTAACTACATATATTGCAAATTCCGACCCCTACATCTTATCCTCCATTTCTTTCTAAACGCACAAAAAAATCGGTGAGACTCTATTTAAAGATCTAGTGACCAGATTTGAGAAAAATATGCATGAGTGACCTAATTGAAACACTTTTGAAATGTGGTTACTATTCTATTAGATATTCCCTTAGTTTTAAAAAGTTGTGTGGTTAGTTGTGCAACAAAAACAAAGTTGTAGGATATCATATACGAATAGATGTGTGGGGTTAATTATGTAACTAAATAAAAGTTATGGGGTATCAAATATAACTATTTATGTAGGGTTAATTGTACAAGTATACAATATGTAAATATGTTTGACACGGATTTCAAAACAAAGCTTTTAATATATATTATAATTTAAGATCAAATAAGAAACACAAATATAAAGATATAATTTATAAGTTCGAAGGCGTGGGTACATGCTCGTTCATGACTAATTTCGTTTCATTTGTCAAGGAACTCGACAGTTCAATAGTGTTTGTTTCATTTGTCAAGGAACTCGACAGTTCAATAGTGCAGTGCCCCTAGTTGGGGTTCCAAGGGGGATGTGTACATGATGGGGTCGGGGGAAAACAACATAGGAGGGATCTAGAGGCAGTGTCCCTGCTGCGGGTTAGAGACAACGTCCCTAATTCGAGTCCCATTAATTATCAGACCATTCATAAGGGGATTGTGGCCGTGAGAGGGTGGCTAGCCAAGTTGAACCCACGATCACGACACACTATGTCACTAGTTTGTGTCATAGCTGTGAATGATAGGGTGTTCATGGTTCGGCTTTTATGGTTTTTAGCTCAAACCATTGATAACATTTTTTCATTCTTGTAAACTGAATTGAAAATTAAAACAAACAAACCAAACCTTTACCAATGATTTGAATTTATAGTTTTCCCAATTTGTTAGGCAAATTCAAATTAGTCAGATTTCAAGGTCTAGCATACAATAAACGATTAAATAGTTTTGTAAAATGTGCAGTTTAGCAAGTTTAATCCCAAAGCCCCCCTAATAGACGTGTACAAATCAGGTATTTTTAAAAACCTGGAACCAGGTACTTTGAAACTGGGTACAAAGTGGAACCGATCCTAGTTAAGAACCGGGTAGGAACCGGACCCGACCCGATAGGAAAATATAAGAACCCAGTGGAAACGGTTAAGGTAGGAACAGGGTACACCAGGTTTTCCATTTTTAAACAAAATTTGATCGTTGGGAACCGGTTCCAACGATTATATAGCCGTTTTTGGACCAATGGAACCGGTTTTTGAATATATAAAACATACACACATACTATAAATAGCTATGTTAAGTTTAGGACTTGATAAACCACTTCTCTAACTCTAAAACACACTTTAAATCTCAATATCGATAAAATCGGCAAGCAATGGCAACCAATGAGCGTTTCATCATGTGTCAAGAAACTGGATCGACCCAATGAGCGGTGACATAAAGATAGGATTCCGGTAACACATTTGGCGTAACTACAACCACTCGAAGTTGTTAGGATTGGTATTTGAGAAATCGAAGTCAATCATAATCGTTTTACTATACCAAACTGCTTGTCTACTTAAATTGACATTCTCGTGGCAGCATGATATTAGGAAAGGATGGACTTTAAAATGCGCATGTTACTTTCTTCTATGTCATAGAATATGTTCACTTAGAAATGAGGGACTATTCTATCATATATTATTAGGACAAGTTTATCACATGTTTAATTAATAATCATCAAGGAATAATAGAGTGGATTCTTGATATTAGATGATAACCCTTCATATAATTGAATTACTCACTTAGAGCTTCTCTTCTTGTCACCTACATATTATATATTTCTATTTTATAAAAAATTTAAAAATCAACCTCAAAATGATTAAACCTTCCGATTAAAGTAAGACGAAGATTCACTATTAGAAACATTTGCGTCCACGGATCGATACTTGGTTCTTACAAATACTATTCATATACGATAGGTACACTTGCCTATTTTGTGTGTGTTTAGTCTTAGTAGAAATCACTTTTATAAATTTAAAACACGATCTTGTGCAAAAGCTAAAACCCCAATCAGTTATCATTTTACTAGCACGCACAACACACATTAGCAAACCACTTGCAGATATGAGCTTGCAGAATGTTTGTATTCTCGTAGACGTTTCATTAAAAAAATATCCACATGGGCTCTTCTTGGTGCAGATATGGCTCAACCTCTTTTTACCCATTCTAACATCTTTCTAACCTCATAAACCGTTGTACTCCTTCACCGACTCTCAACCTTAGCCACCACCCCTCGCTTATCCAACAATCGGCGCCACATCACTGCAGTCGTACCTCCATCGGTGTCACCCCTCCACAACTCCAACTCCATTGATCGAAAACCAACACTCGAGACGTAAACTAATTGTACCCTACTTTGCTACCTCTTGTCCCCGCTTCTCTCCGCCACCTCAATCGATCAACTTAGTGTGTCATTAGGAAATAGTCATGTGCACTTTGATGCCAATGAATACGAGGTTGAAGCACATGGTACTGCATCAGATCGGAAATATATGACTCAGTTACAAGATGAAATTGTTGCACGGTTAATGTAAAGTATGGAATAAATGCTTTAAAAAATGTTATTGTGGTTTAATGAATATTATTTCAGTGTCGTATAGCTATTATTTAAATTTCAATGTTGAAAAACTCTTTTAAGTTTAAAAATCGGTTTATTTAAATTTCAGTTTATTTAACAGTTTATAGAAGTTAAAAAAGAAACATTTTTCTTATTAAAAACTACAGAACCTTGGTCAACCTCTTCTTCTACAAAGGTCTACAGCTCTTCTATTTGCATCACACAAATGACGTACATAAAATTAGGGGCAATTTCATATATACCCTTATAAATATTGAAAATATCATATATACCCTTGCAAAACTAAAAATTTCATATATGCACTTACAAAGTTATTAATATATCATATATACACAATTCGTAAAAAATTATAAAAAAAATGACCATATTACTCTAGTTTGATTAGATGTGATATAAGGTTTTACAATGTAGACCATTTGATACGATAAATCTTCGAATGGTTTGCAATTTTGAAGAAATGACGAGAGACTATTTGGTTGTCGTTAAAGGTGAAAACGCCAATTAAAATTAAAATAATTGCATATGGTTACACACATTATGTAATATAAAGGGGTAGAATGGTCTATTCGTTAACACGGGCATATATGAAAGTTAAAAGTTTTGAAAAATAACGTTAAAATGGTCATTTATTAAATTATTATTAATTAATAGGGGTATATATGATACTTTAATTGTGTTTATAAGGATATATATATATATATATATATATATATATATATATATATATATATATATGATATTTTAGTTATTTTGTAAGGGTATATATGATATTTTAAATTTTGCTTGGGTATATATGATATTTATAATGTTTGTAAGGGTATATATAATATTAATTAATCCATAAAATTATATATCCTTTTAGCATCAAATAATCTCTAAAAACTGCAACTTTTATCAAATAACATAGCTCAGAAGGCTACTTATCATAATAAAATGCAAATTCAGGTAAACCCAAGCCTCAAACGAAGAAACAAGCGAAAAGACAAAGAAAAACGGAAATAAACACAAGAAAAACAAGAAACACGCCCCATGCTTCTGATCACAAGAAAAGACAAAAATCTACATGAAAAGACAAACATTGAAGACAAAAGCACGAGGTCATGCTCACCTTCAGATAAGATAAAAGGAATTTAAGCACATGTCAATAAAAAAACCGGGGCGTGCCTCAGAAGCACACTCCCGTGGTGAGTCATAAAACATATTTATATCTTTAACACATTTTATTTTGAATAAATAAAATAATACATCAATATATATATATATTTATATACGCTAGACGAGTTTGTAAAGACGTTCAACGACGATAGACGTACTTAATAGTGTCAGTTTAACAAAACATTGTTTATTTTTATATTTAATAATAATTAATAAATTATTCAAATTGCCAAAAAAAAATAAAAATAAAAATTTAAAAACTAGGCTGGCTGAGGCTTGAACCTGCGCCCCTAGCCGAGTCAGCAATGGAACACGCACCCAGCAACCAATTGAGCTAAGTGTCAGTTTGTTTATAATCTGAAAACAAAGTATTTTATGCATAACTGAGTAAAGCCCTAATTCAATACAAACCTTAGCAACTTAAATCGGTTAATCCGCTAATCGTTTGTTGCAATTACGTTAGGGTTATTGTTAAACATGGAAAAACGATTTCATTGCATTTATTAATTACCTATAACAATGATGAATTGAGAGAGGACAGCGAGATGCAGTAGTGGCCAAACGCACTCAGAAACACTATACTTGCAGCAGATTATAACCTAATTGTTTATGGGTTTTAGCCGGCGTTGGTAAGAGGATTGAGTGGGTAAGTTTAATTGAATTATGGTGTTCGTTTTCATGCCTAATCGTAAACGAGTTGGGTCGGCTAAGAACAAAATAATAAAAGAAATTTGTATGATCTAATTAACTTAATTAGGATGTCGGTTAGGTCGTAATCGGTAAGTATAATACATATTTTGATTCGATTACCATTTTGATTACGAGAATTAAGGCCCAATGTACAAAATTGTATAAACGGTTTTAATAATATGGGTATGGGTTAGATCTTTGGGCATCCAGGTTTGGGGAATTATTATTATAATAATAATAATAATAATAATAATAATAATAATAATAATAAAAATTTAAATTTTAGTCCTTGGTGATTGAAGGTGGAAACAAAATGAGGATATAGTTAAAGTTGGGGTTAAATTGTATATGTTTCTAAGTTAATTATATATATTAAATATATATAATAAACACATAAAACTATATAATAATTACTTGATAAACGCGAAATTTTTCCGAACATAAAACGGGTCGGATTACGGATATAATTTGTGAGTTTGAAAACTCGAGTTGTTCTTGAACATCAACTATGGATGAGCCGGAAGTTACAATACTTATATTTTATTTCCTACTTCTATGTTTTGGGTTGGTAATAAGGTTATGTTCGGGTCAAACAATAATTCCAAGCCTTAACCTACCAAATTGAAAGAAATACAAAATGGTGAAATGCGAATTGCTGAACCTATTACCTACTTGCTTTTGTTGATTGTCTCGATTTATAGATATAACTCCCACACGAGTCAGCCCCAAACCTCAGGCCTCAGTAGACAACGACAGTGCCCAATCAATTGATTAATCGATTTCACACCTAAACGATTCCAACAAATACAGCTGCTTGCTTCTCAGCTTATGTTTTGACTTCTATGCTGAACCTCACTAGTCAATATATCACACAGCAGGCGGTGCACAATGGAAACTCCGTTTGTTGTGTTCGAACATTAACTTGATGGTAGGGTTTGATTTTGGGCTTCATGTTTTTTTTTTTGTTCAAAAATTATTTAGGCTTGGACTTGGTCTCATTTATTTTAGAACGACGACTTTCTTTTTTGTGTTTAGTCCGCCACACTTTTCAATTTGGAGAGCCTCGTTGCCCCACTATGGCCATATTATGTTGTCTTAATCAGGTCTACGCTGGCTTCAGAGCTTGGCTTGGGTGTTCCCCCAGGAAACCGTACCGCCGGCTGTCACTTAACAGTCGATGTGGCGCTACAAGAGCATAACTCTCTGGTGTAGCACACGGTGGGATGAAAACCCGAGCGGGTTTTGGATCCGAACCGACAACCTCGCAAGGCCTAACTTAAATCTTTCATTGCCAATATTCACCCAAAGTGACACAAGTGGGGATTGAACTTGGGTTTTCACCGGAGAAC
Organism: Bidens hawaiensis; assembly: GCF_021521415.1. Lineage (NCBI taxonomy): Eukaryota > Viridiplantae > Streptophyta > Magnoliopsida > Asterales > Asteraceae > Bidens > Bidens hawaiensis. The sequence continues at coordinate 6,054 of NW_027500653.1, forward strand.
CCAATCTTTCATACCATTAGGCTACAAGTGGGGGATTTGGATTTGTCTTATGGAGTTTTATTTGTTAGCCTTTCTTTATATTTACGTTTATTTTCTAAATGATTTCTCGTTCTTCGGTTTTAAACAAACTTTATTTAAAAAAAAATCAAGGCTGACCTGAACTCAAATAATATGGATGGGCCAGACTCAAATAACTTGGTATGGTCGGACTCAATATATGTATATATTTTTTTGATTTTTCTAGAAAAAATACACTACCAAGCGAAAAGCGTGTTGGGGCCGTGACCCACCTTGGCCCAAAGAAAGATTCGCCAATGATCCTATTTGAATTGAATTAGAGAAAGATTTAATATTGGTTCACTGAACGCTCGGCTAATTTGTAGGCCTACCTAAAAGTAACCGATCGACTTAAACTCATCACATATTCTTGCGATCTATATAGAAATAGGTTAAGACACGTTAGTTACTCTAAAACACTTTTTGATATTAATCTGATTCTCAAATTTCATAGCTAAAATCTCCTGTTTCTTCCTTGTTCATTTTTTCCTTAATGTAATCAACACTACACCACGAGCATCACATCACTTCCAACTCTAGGAAATATTTTCGAGATGTTACAACTCTTCGAACTCTCACATAGCATCGGATCACTTAATAGTTCCATTGAACTTTGACTTGGTTGATCTATTTGTTAGTTTGACTGACCGGTCGAGTATTGCGACCTAATCCTCAATGTATGGTAATTTATATGTAACCACCACAATATTGACTCCACTTGGTACGCACAAGAAAGTGTATCACACCGTCTTATGCCGAGACTACTGGTATCATAGGATCTTTTGTTAGGGCCAATGAAACATTTTATTAAACAAACATTAAAGTATATAACATGCATGCTAGACCTAGCAAGATGCTAGCTACAATACACCTATTTCATAAAAGGCTCGCCAATATACAACTTAGAGATATAACCTAATTACAATACGAACCCATACCAGTCCTCCTATGACCAGGGTCGTCCCAGCCACCCCCCCCCCCCCCAACACAAAATCGATTTTATGCATCGTAGGTTATAGTCATTGCGATGATAGTAGTAGCAATTCATTGAAAAACCTAAAAAAAATGCAAACACAAGTACAAGATAAACATAATTAAAAAAAATGCTTTTATAGGAAAAAATGTTAATTTAAGCTATGGGGTTATCTTAACGCCAGAGCATTAAAGATGTATTGGCAAAGGTCAACATAATTACAAGATAAACATAATTAAAAAAAATGCTTTCATAGGAAAAAATGTTAATTTAAGCTATAGGTTATCTTAACGCCCAGAGCATTAAAGATGTATTGGCAAAGGTCAACGAGTGGGAGACCATTCCCTTCATGTGCTAAGGGGCATCAAAAGCAAAATTTGTTAAACTGTTAACGGGCTTCAAATTCTCTACACACAATAATTTCATAATTGCTTTTAAGATTAAATTGATGGGTGTTAAGCGGGGTTGAACAATTTACTTAAGGTAAGGTGGAGTGAAAAAAGGTAAAGTAAATGAATAATGGGACGCCTACGTAGAGTTAAAGGGCGTTAATAGATACCCCAGACAGTTGACCATATATATATATATACATAGGTATTGGATCATGTCAGAAGTTTTTTTACAGCGAGAACTGCAAGAAGTGAATGTATATATATGAGCATGTTCAAGAGGGAACTCAAAAAAAAGTGAGGAACTGTGGACCTCTTCATTTTACATGTGAAAAAAATAATATAAATGCCAATTTCACATGTTAAAAAATTGTATTAGGATACATTTTTTTGAACTTTTTGTTTATAAATACATGTAGAAGACATTTTAATAAAAAAATAAGTTTGTAAAGTTTTTTTTATCGTTTTTAACTGAAAATAATATATATATATATTTGAAAAACGGTTTCTACAAATGTTTATATGTAAAAAGCCCCAAAAAATATCATGTAAAAATGTGTTTTTACATGAAAAATGAATTTATTTAGTATTTTTTTACATGTAAAATGAAGAGTTCCCTAGTTTTCCATTTTTTTGAGTTCCCTCTTAAACCTGAGTATCATTACAGAACTCTTAAATTATTTAAGAACCTTAAGGAATTCTTAATAACTAACGTTTTTTATAAAAATTTTTGTATGTTCATATTATTGGAGTGTTGTTTGATCACTTTTTTATATCTATATTTACGATTACAATTATGAAAATTAGTTTTCACACATGAAAATTTGTTACTACATAAATTTTATATATGTGTAAACTTGTTATTTATATATGTAATAAAACTCTTTTTTTAGATATGAGAAAACTAGTATCAAATAATGTTAATATATAAAAAAAGTAAAAAAAAATGTTTGATTGTTATGAGTTTTTAAAAGTTCTTAACCTTTTTTGAGTTCTGAAATGATACCATATATATATATATATATATATATATATATATATATATATATATATATATATATATATATATATATATATATATATATAGGGGAAGGATCAAGAGAGAACTCCTTGTTTTGAAGAAAACTCCTAAGTAGAGGGTTCTTTTTGTAAATTGCCCTAATAAAGAACAACTCACGTCTTCTTTGTTTGCCCTGCCTTCCCCTGTTCACTGATATCAAAAGAAACCCTAGTTCAATAAAAATTAGCATCAGCAGCTTCCAAATTGTGACAAATCGGTTATCTAAACCCTAATCAACGATTATTTCAATCATTTAACACTTAAATTGCAGGTATTTGTAATCCACCTGTTGTCTTCCTTAGTCATTCATGGATTTTAACTGATTTTTTGTGTATGTTTCATTGCTAAACCGATTAGGTGTTGCTTCGTCTGAAATTTGTACAAGCAAATTGACATTGTAATTCTATAATTACACGAATCTAGGTTAAAATCTGTTGCTACTCAATGAAGGAACCTAATTTGTTTGATTGAAGTGCTCAACAGAATTCATTTGTTGATATTGGTTCATTATCTGGCTATTTTAATGGTATTCTATTGCTATCTGGTGGCTTTTATCAACAAGGTAATATTTTATTATATGGTACATATATGTAATATAATGTTAAGTACTACATATATGCAATATAATGTATGCAGTAACACATATTAGCTGCAAACAGATGCAAACCCTTGGAAGCTATTATTAAACAAATTCGTGATGAGAGTTCACTCTGTGCTTACATTAAGTCTTCATTCCTCTAAAATTTTGACTGTCGATGGCAAGTTTTGTGTCATGTAAAGTGATTTGATTTTCCTTTCTTTTATGATTTCTTATTTGTTGTAGTTATAGATACATGTATTTTAATGGTTTATAAGCTGCATTTTTCTTTTGTGTAATGTTGTTTGTTGTACGTTTGTTTACGGACTGCATACCAGGTGTTCTATTAAATGTCTGGTTGGTTTTTTTGTTAGTGAAACATTAGTTTTGTGTTGTTTTAACTACACGTGCATTTTTTTTTACTTTTTTTTGCCAATGCATGTATTTTAATGGCTTAGAATATGTGTTTTATCATTTGTGTATAGTTGTTTGTTACCGATTACGGTGGTTTATGAATTTCACAGCAGGTGTCCGACTAAATGTCAGGTTATTTTTTTTGTTATTAGGCCTGCGTTTTGGAGTTATTTTTGACTGCCCATGCCATTCTTACTTACTTTGCATATGCATGCCTTTTATAATGTATTAAAATATGTGTTTTATGCATATAACATCATACATAATGAGTCGGTTTATGGATTGTATACAAGTTTCGTCAGTTGTTGGTTTTTTTTTGTTTTTTTGTTATTGAAGCGTGCGTTTTAGAGTTTTTTAACTAGCGATACCTTTTTATTGTTTTGTAGATGCATGTATAATGTTATAGACAGTGAGTTGTTCTTTGTTGTTGTAGACAGTTTCTTATAGGATTTTTTTTTTTTTTTGTGTTTTACATTTGTGCATATCAGGTATTCGAGTAAATGCTTTGTTTTCTATTTTGGAATTCTAGTTGTGTATAAAAGTAGTATAGTTGTTTGTTATTTGTTTATGTTCTTTGGTGTATTGCTTTGTTGGGTTGCCATTGTTGGATCCCGGATTATCAATCGATAACAATAACAGATCTCAGATCTGTGAATATCCGATTAGAACACCTAAGGATCTGCTCATAATTAACCTTGATTTAATGTTATGTATGTGTATATATTATCAATATATTAGATGAATAATGTTAAGGTGAAGCTTGAGAGAGAGCAATTACTCAAAAACTCTTTTTCTCAACTCATAATTAAAGTGAACAGTAGTTCACTATATATAGAAGGTGACCTGGTTCGCTAACATCCCCTAGCGAACCAGCTTCCCCTTCGTTACATAAATTAACATAACGAACCACCCCCTGATTCGTTAACATCCCCTAACGAATCAGGAGGGAATACATTATAATTTCTTAGTTCGCTACATCCCTAGCGAACTAGACTTAACCTTAACGAACTAGTTAATAATAAACATTAAATATTACATTAACTAATAAATAAAACAATAACGATAAATACAAAGACTCTAGACGCAAAAAAGTGCACTAACAGACACCCCCTCGTCTTGAGATCTTTGTCTTTAACTTATTTGAAGCGCTTGGACTGCCAGTCTTTGCAACTATGAATTCCATGTTCATGACACACACGAACGACTCGTTGGAATTGCATAGCCAGGTCGTAATCTTCTTGGCGCTCAATCAAAATCTGCTTCCTGTGTAGCACATAATTGTCTGTCTCTGATAAATTAACCAACCACATCGGGTCGATTATCTTGATGAGCTTGGTCCGCAGTCCTCGACCACAAACAATAACGGCCTCGCCAGTACGATTGTCATAGTACCAACGGTTGAAAGACAGATAAATATCTTGAGGCATTGTCTTCACAGGAACCTTTTTCATCGTCTTTGGCGGCTTCACTTTCAAGACAAATTTCTTCCAGCCGGTCCTTGGATCAATCTCGTCAATGCGCTTACGTCTTGGGACCTGGGGCTTGAAGAATTTGAAACCATGATTGACCTCGAACAGTAAGTGTTGATAAAACCACTCAGCCGTTCTGTAACCCCCACGATTGATAAATGGACGTCTCGCGAGGGTACATACATCCCAACGCGGTAGAGTTAAAACATCCATTATCCTCTCGTAATACTGGACACCCTTTTCCCACTTGACTATACATACTTTAAGGTCAGAGTCATAAGCCCATGAAACAATATCACCGTGTACCTTTGAAACAGTCTTGAAGGTAGTCACCTGATTAGCCTCAACCCAAGCAGCAGCAATATCTTTTCTTTCTTGATCTACATAACGATAAGCACTGATAATTTTACCCACTTTATGACATTTGAACCATCTTTCTACGTCCTCATCAGTCACTTCTTTGAGTGAGGGTACTGTTCGCTGCACAACCTTTTCCAATTCATCCTCAGTCTCTTTAATTACTTCTTCATGAAATACCGGAACACCTTGATCAACGTTTGTGTGTTGAAACAAGTCCGGGTACTCTTCAACTGTCACATCCTCCATCTCAATCTCCTCGTTCTCATAAATAAAATCCGTATTCATAAACAACAGATCAACTTCCAAATCTTCCTCAGTTATCACTTCGACATCGGGCTCAGTCTCTAAAGCAGTCAACTGATCGTCATTCAGCCCAAGCAGAATCGAAATCTGCTCCCGTGTCAAGGATCTAACCACAAAATCACCAACCTCTATCTCATCTCTATTTACCACACTACGAACCACCCCTGATCCATCAACAAATATCACTGTGTTAGCTGCAATCATTTCAATTGGCTTGGCAGCTGTTGGATCTTGATAAATAATTATCAGTTTGCTCGAATCATCACCGCCACTAACACCTGCACCAGAGGATGAACCATGCGATTGTTTAGGCTCACCTTCTGCATTAGACTCGTCAGGATCATCATCGTCATTTTCGAGTTTCTTGAGGGCATCTTCTTTACAAGTTAATTGTAAAATCAACTCTTCTTTTTCCTTTAATTTCACCCCCTGAGACTCAACAATCGTACGCAACGACTTAGTCTCCTTCTGACAGAAAGAAATATAACTCATCATTCATCGTTGATTCTCCATTAGTCGTTCTTGAGTTTGACGGTCAGCTGCCATTTGATTTTCATATAGATGTAGCAGATTTAGCAGCATTTCAGTTTGACGACCTGGTGGAAAGTTGTATACGGATGGATGAACAGGTTGAACAGGTCCTTGAGGCCGAGTAATTCTCATGAATGAGACATCACTAGGTGGAGGTGGAGGAAGTTTAGTTGTTGGCGGAGGAGGAGGTCTCATTGATGTAGTAGAAGATACTGTAGATAATGCAGCAGGAGGTCTTGGTATCTCGGTTAACGCCATTTGAGGAATAAGACCGAGCCTCTCGTGTGACACCAACGTCGTCGTTAAAGTAAGCATCGGAGTGCTAGTAGTTAGCGGCACCGCCGAGCTTTGAGGAATTGATTGACGTGGTGGTGGGGTTCCAATGATTACCCCAGCCCCAGCAGACACACGGGGCTTCTTTGATGGTTCACCAGTAGCTACAGCTTTACCCTTTCTTTTTCTTTCCAGCTGAGCTTTCATGATGGCAGCTAGAGCAGCATCGACTGCATCTTGTTGTTCTTTAAGAGCTCGTTCACCAGCTCCACCAGCACCATCATTTCCATCATTATCACCATCATCATCTCCACCATCATTGTTCCCACCTTCTCCCCCTTCACGCTCGGAATCCGAATCATCGTGGATCCAGCGCTCATTAGGAGGACATACATAATCCGGATTTATTATATGAACAATCATCCGTTTGTCCTATGGTTTTTCCTTTCTATAAATTAACATACGATGTACCGTTTCAGCTTTCATATGTTCCATATCAAGAACATCGTTCACCAACGTTCGATCAATCACCAAATTCGGAATCAAATCCTGAATAATTAGCTGTAAAAAGCGAGGATACATCAAGAACTTCTTTGACTGTAGAGTTTGCTGAACCTGCTCTTTCAGATGATCAAAGATGAGTTCTGAGCAGTTGAAGGGCTTGTTCAGGATTAGGGCAACAAACGCCGACTGCAAACTTAGGCGACACTCATCAAACCAACCGCGACGTCCACTCATACAATGAAGTAGAACATGCAACAGATACTTGTATGGTGGACACAACCCATTCTTGTTCAGCATAGATTTACGAATATCACCACCATAGTTCAAGCGTGTGAATAAACCTCTAACCAGTGTCCTGTCAAATTCACTCGGGTTATCATCATTATTGTCAAATTGAAGTACCAGACGAATGACCTCAACTTCAATCGTAATTGGAATCTGATTGATTGTAGCTCGAACCCATTTATCTGCCTCAACATATTCCGCCGTATTCCAAAATTGCCTGATTATACTAAGATACACTTTAGGTTTAGCAGTGATGGCATAGTATATCTTTGAACGTCGTAAGAAAGTCAACATAGCTCCAAACGTTTCCAAATCAGTCACATCTTGATCAACATAAGCACAAATGTTGTGTTTTTTATCAAACGGCAATAAGATCACTTCAGCTTATTGATCTTGTTGTGGTGGTTGTCCTTGTGGAGATTGATTTTGTTGTTCTTGATCAGCCATGTTTTACTGTATAAATAAAACCGAATATGAGAATAGATATCAAAATATATAATCAAAAGATATGTGTAATTAATCTAGTTACGCGTATTAGACGATTTAAATCCTTTAATTAAATTAAATGAATATTAAAATTAATTTATTTAATAAATGTCATTCGTTGGGAATCACACTGATTCGTTACAATAAGATAACGAATCAGGTGATTCGCTATCAAGTAAATACCTTAACGAACTGAACATAGCGAATTACTATTTAATTTTGACGAACTAAACTCTAGTTCGTTATATTTTAAGCGAATCCATATCTGATTCGTGTAACATCTTATTCGCTTAGCTAGTTCGTGTAAAATCTTAACGAATTGGACACGAAACAGTCCCAATTCGCTAAGAGTAACGAATTGTCATAATTAAGACTTGTTCTTTGACTTCACAAAGTCAAGGTCAAAATTAGGATGAACATAGATAGTCAACAATATGAACCCGGGAACGATTAGGCCATAACTATCGTCGAATCATCGCAATAATGAGCTCAGTGTACTCGGAATTACGTTCGTAATCAAAGATGGATGAGATTAAGACTCAAAATCTCTAAGTACATAGGTTAGACAAACCTACTATAAACACTAATAACACCAAACTATAATTAACTCAGCAAACAACAATCAAATCATGATTGAAGCCCACCAAGGGTATCGGAATATGATTCCGATCACAATGACATCAAAATCATATAGTTATTAACATAAATTATACACAAATGGATTTCAAAACTTCGGAAACCCTTAAACTCTTAAAAGTTCATAATTTAACTATCAACTCGTAGCCATTTTTGATGAAATATATTCTTGAAATATCCAAACAAGAAAGTCGAGATTTCAGAGAAAATTTGAACAGGGTTTCTTAAAGATGAAGGAAGAAGGTGAACAGTGGAAGACTGTTCGTTTGCTTGTCTTATATAACATTGCACGCAACCCGAGGTACAGCTTGTACGAATCGGACGATTCGTTTAAATTAAAATTAATGAATTAGCCCATTCGCTAACTCAATTCGTTACCTTATGTTGGCGAATCGCTACTTGATTCGTTAAATTAAAGGTAGCGAATCAAGACATGATTCGTGTCATGATTCGTTAAATATGCATAACGAAGGGATGATTCGTTACAGAGTGCAGAAGCGAATTAGGTTAGAGAACCAGAAGCTAGTTCGCTAAAGAATCACCTAGTTCGTTATCCATAAATAACGAACTAAAAACTTTTATTTAATTTTAAATTAAATAAATAAAAGAATTAAATAATTAAATAAAATAAATAAAATTAGGTTATCGAGAAACCTTTTATCCCGACAACCAAATACCTTAAAAATGTTTCAGTTTTCCGAAACATAACTTAAAACTATTTAAGTATTTTGTACAAAGAAGACGAAAATATTTTTGGTATTTTGTAAAAATTTAAAGAATGTATTTACAAAAAAAAAATATCCGGTCCGTTAAAAAATAGACAATCTTTTTGTGTTTTTCAATGATTTTATCAAAAGCAGTACATATTTTTGTATTTTTGTTGAGTTTGAGCAGAGAATCATATTGACCAAATTGCCCTTCCATCACAGTTTTATATTTCAGCAATATTATGACTGGCGATAAGTCAGTCATTGGTATTGTTGTCCACATAAATCTAATAACACACATTCAAGTATTTTTGTGATATGATTAAATAGTTCAATTAAAGCACAGAATATTAGAAACTATCAGCCTCTAATCTCGGTTCAAGCTTAATTTGAATTTTTCCAAATCACCCCAACTTGACTTAAACCATTATATTGTTGATCAAAATTTTGATACCAATTTCGAAATTTTGAGCAATGCATCAAGTTTCCTTTACTGTGAGTGAGTATGCACGAGTCCATCTGTCGGCTTACATACATTGTATCCCCTGGGGTCCGTTTCTTATTGGTATTAAAACGCACGCAAGGGAGGAACAATTGTATGACTAACAGCGGAATTTTAATCAAGTCAGTAATTTAAATTGTGCGAAGTACAGCGGTGATCAAGTTTAATTACTTTGGGTTTGCTCTAGAAAGCGAGTGAAAAATTCATGCTTATGAATACCCAGACGGTTAAGCTGCATAAAGACTCAAATGTCCAGAATCTTAACGCTTGTTATTTGCTTTATTTTATTTTTGGGTGATCAACAAATATAAGGCTTGAGTATGACTGGTTATTACATTTCTGCCATCCTCACCAAGACTTTTGCTAGAGACTAACACCTCTTTCAATTTGGCGTTTCTTTATGTTTATATCACATACTTTACTCTACTGGGTTGTTTTAAGACCTACCAATGCACCAATGCACCAATGCAATTAAGCACACAGTCTTTTAAGCTTACTTTTTGCTGAATTTGGGGTCAAGATAATCAATGTACTATCATGTTCCCTTTTTGCTCCAAAAACTTAAAATTTTGAGGAGCATAAAATAAAGAAAAGATAAATTTAATCGCCCAAGTTAACTTAAATTTATAAATAAATGGCTAACCATCAATTCACAAGTGAATAATAGGACTAAGACATGCAAGCATGCTTCACAAACTTAAATTACCGACATAATTTTCAGCGAGAAAATAATCTAAAAATCTTTTTGGATTTTCTCTATACAAACTTTAAAAACACAATATTTTTGTTTTTTTTTTCAAATTTCTTATAAACAAAATAACTTTCACAATCTTTTTGGATTTTCGGATTTTTCTGTACAAAACATAAATCACATTCTTTTTGGTCTTTCAAAATTTTAAAATGTTTTTGGATTTTATCTATACAAACGAAAAACACACTCTTTTTGTATTTTCTAGATTTTCACCCCGTAAAACCAAAATAAATTTTAAAAGAAAAATATGACAGAAAATAGAGATAGTCATCCTTGTTTAAGGATATCAGCGTGGGTCTTCAATCCGTTTAAATCAAGTAAAAATTTAAAACGCGTTTTGTCAAAAGCTTTAGTAAAAAGATCGGCTTTTTGAAAATCAGTATGTACTTTCTCAAGATCGATTAATTTCTTTTCATAGCAATCCCGTATAAAATGATATCGAATGTCGATATGTTTCGTTTTAGAATGTTGTACGGGATTCTTGGTGATACTAATAGCAGCAGAATTATCAATCAAAATAGGAGTAGTAAGAAACTTCAAACCGTAGTCGCGAAGATGTTGTTGTATCCACAAAATCTGGGAACAGCAACTCGAGGCTGCAACATACTCAGCTTCGGCGGTTGAAGTGTAGACCGTTGTCTACTTCTTACACTACCAGGAAACAAGCCGGTTTCCTAAAAATTGACATCCTGCAGTCGTTGATTTGAAGTTGATCTTGCATCCTCCATAATCTGAGTCTGAGTAGGCAGTAAGATCGAAAGTATCATCCTTGGGGTACCACAACCCGATTTCTGGATTTCCCCTCAAATACTGAAGAATTCTCTTGACTGCAGCTAGGTGAGTCACTCGTGGACTTGCTTGATACCTAGCACAAAGACACACAGCAAACATAATATCAGGGCGAGAAGCCGTTAAATACATTAAAGAACCAATCATGGCACGATAAAGGGCAGGATCAACGGAATCCTCCAATTCATCCGGTGATAAATTGTGTCCTACTGGAAGAGGAGTAGAAGGGATTTTTCTGGCAAAAATCTTGAATCGGCTCAAGACGTCATTCACATACTTAGTCTGGTGAATAAAAATTCCGTGAGCAGACTGGTGAACTTGCAACCCTTAAAAGAAATTCATCTCTCCCATCGAGCTCATCTCGAACTTTGTTTGCATGGACTTCTCGAACTCCTTACACAATGTGTCGTTTGTAGACCTAAAAATAATACCGTCGACATAAATCTGGACTAGAAGAAGATCGTCACCAACAGTTTTATGAAATAAAGTGCAGTCAACAATTCCTCGTTTGAAGCCATTATCTGTCAGATGGTCGGAGAGTGTGCCATACCAAGCTCTCGGGGCTTGATGTTGACCATACAGGGCCTTGTTTAATCGGTAAACACGGTCCGGATAATCAGGATCTTCAAAACCAGGTGGTT
>NW_027500654.1:0-84831 GCF_021521415.1 Bidens hawaiensis
CTGGTGATGCATGAATAGTTGATTTTCAATTTCCATTTACGATCATGTTCTGATGTTGGAGACTTGAAAAGTCATGGTGATACATGAATTGTCAATCTCCAATACTCATTTTCTTGTATATTTTATATTGAAGATTGAAAAGTCATGGTGATACATGAATCGTCAATCTCCAATACTCGTTTACCTCGTATATTTTAAATTGGGAATTCGGAAAGTCATGGTGATACATGAATTGTCGATTCTTGATTCGAATTCGTTACTTTTATTAAGTCTGCAATTAGGGTCATTTATTTTACTTTAACTTTTGATAGTATCTAACTCCGCGAAATCAAGCTTTTCGAGGTTATACTTTGCGATAAAACTAAGATATTAACTAAAATTAAAATTTTTATAGAGTGCCTCCGCTATCTCGCCGATTTCAGAGAAGAGAAGCCTCGCGCATGCGTAGACAGCAACGTTCCCAGGAAATGGCCGCCGCGATAGCCCAAGCCTTGAGCCAAAACAATACCTCCAGTTATAACATTAAGTCCTTTAACGCGGGTAACCCTCCAAAGTTCACAGGGCTTGAAGGAGCCACCGTGATGCTCCAATGGCTCGAGAAGATTGAAAACACTTTCCTCCACACCCAATGCCCCTCAGACAGACGAACCCTATATGCTTCCAGTGTCCTGGAATCTAGAGCGCTTACATGGTGGAATGGAGTAGCTCATGCGCGTGGCGCAGAAGCTGCTTCCAGCATACTCTGGGAGGAATTTAAGGATCTCTTGACGCGAGAATTCTGCCCTCCCAACGAAGTTAAGCGCCTGGAGGAAGAATTTTGGAATCTTAAGCAGTACAGTGGCGAAGCGCGCGAGTACGCGACGCGTTTCCATGAACTAAGCCTGCTTGTCCCTCACCTTGTTACCCCTTCCCGCCGAGCCATAGAGAAATTCCTTGGGGTCTCCCCATGGAAATTCAAGATTCTGTATGGGCCAGAAACCCAGTTACCCTCTCTGACGCCATCGAGTTGGCCGCTGTGCTCAGCGACAACCATGTCAGAGCAGGAACCCTGTTCCTGCGGGGATCTGAGAAGACCAAACTCACCAAGACTGCCCCTGAACCAACAGAAACCAAACCTGAACCCTCAAACCGTAACAACCTCAAGCGCAGGCGCAAGGCCTATGCGCTTACCAACCCGCCCATTGTCCAGCAACCCATCTACCAACCTCCAGTTTACGCGCCTAACCCTCTGTCAGCCTACCCAACACCTCCTGTAGCCCACAACTATGCCTTAACCAATCCAGCACTCCCTGCCCCGCCAACTAAGAAACCTTACACAGGAAACCACCCCTTTTGCCCAACCTGTAGATTTCACCACCCAACCCAAACCCCGTGTCGACTTTGTACCCGATGTGGCCGCGCTGGTCACCTTGCAGAAAACTGTAGAGTCCTTTCCGCCAATCCAATCGCGCCAACACCACCAGTCTACCCGCAGAACCCACAACCAACCTACCAAAACCCACGACTCAGATCGTGCTTTAACTGCGGTGATCCCAGTCATTTCCGGAACGCGTGCACGAGACTACAAGTGCAAATCACACAAGCGAATCCGGTGAACCAGATTTCAAACCAAGTGACGCGTGGACGAGCTTTTAATATAACCGCGCACCAAGCGCAAGCGAATAATGACGTAGTTAATGGTACATTTTTGCTTAACGGATTTTATGCTTCTGTACTTTTTGATACTGGCGCCGATCGAAGTTTTATCTCTCGCGCCCTCGAGCAGAAGCTTGCGCGACCGCGCAATAACTTAAAAGAAGATTTTTCAGTTGAATTGGCTAATGGTGAAATTATTTTAATAAACTCAGTGATTAAAGATTGCACGCTTAACCTTAACGAAAACGATTTTCTGATTGACCTCATCCCTATGCCTCTTGGAAGCTTTGATGTTATCATTGGTATGGACTGGCTTACGCATAATCGCGCCGAAGTTATTTGCGCCAAGAAGATGATTCGCATACCTCGAGAAAATGGTGATCTTCATATCTACGGCGAGAAACCCTCTCGCGGTCTTAAACTTATGTCTTGCGCCGAAGCCCGAAGGCTCATGCGGAAAAGGTGTATTGCATTCTTAGCCCATGTGGTCAAACCTGCTGAAGAAAAGAAGAAGCTTCGCGATATCCCTGTTGTGCGTGATTTCCCTGAAGTTTTTCCTGATGATCTTCCTGGTATCCCTCCCGCTCGTGAAGTCGAGTTCCGTATTGATCTTGTCCCTGGTGCTTCCCCCGTAGCTAAATCTCCTTACCGTCTTGCGCCCGCTGAGATGCAAGAATTGGCAAGCCAACTTCAAGAGTTGACAGCTAAAGGATTCATTCGCCCTAGCTCTTCGCCCTGGGGTGCTCCGGTGTTGTTCGTTAAAAAGAAAGATGGATCGTTTCGCATGTGTATCGATTACCGCGAGTTGAACAAACTCACCATTAAGAACCGGTATCCCTTACCGCGTATTGACGACCTCTTTGATCAACTCCAAGGTGCCTCTTGTTTCTCCAAGATTGATCTCCGCTCTGGCTATCACCAGTTGCGCATCCGCGATGAAGATATTCCGAAGACTGCTTTTCGAACTCGTTATGGCCATTTTGAATTCTTGGTCATGTCCTTCGGTTTAACCAACGCACCCGCCGTTTTCATGGATCTAATGAATCGGGTGTGTAGGCCTTTCTTGGATAAATTCGTGATTGTGTTTATCGATGATGTTCTGGTGTATTCTAAGACCAAGGCCGAGCATGAGCAACATCTTCGGTTGGTGTTGCAAAAGCTTCGAACCGAGCAGCTTTATGCTAAGCTCTCCAAGTGTGAATTTTGGTCGGATGAAGTACAGTTTCTTGGCCATGTTGTTAACAAGATGGGTATTCATGTCGACCCATCCAAAATTGAAGCAATCAAGAACTGGATTACGCCATCCTCTCCTTCCGAAATCCGTTCCTTTCTGGGCTTAGCTGGTTATTACCGGCGATTCATTTCGAACTTCTCAAAGATCGCTTTGCCTTTAACAGCTCTAACGCACAAAGGTAAACCGTATATTTGGGGCTCGAAGCAAGAAGAAGCCTTTCTAACGCTCAAGCGTTTGTTGTGTGAAGCTCCTGTTCTTGCGCTACCTGAGGGTAATGATGATTTTGTCGTGTACTGCGATGCCTCCAACCAAGGTCTCGGTTGTGTTCTTATGCAACGAGGCAAGGTTATCGCTTACGCATCAAGGCAACTCAAGGTTCACGAAAAGAATTATACAACTCACGACCTCGAACTAGGCGCAGTTGTTTTTGCCTTGAAGATCTGGAGACACTACCTTTATGGTACTAAGTGTATCCTCTACACTGACCATAAAAGCCTTCAGCATATCTTTGATCAAAAGGAACTCAACATGAGGCAACGCCGATGGAACGAACTTATCAGCGATTACGATTGTGAGATCCGGTATCATCCTGGTAAGGCTAATGTGGTAGCCGATGCGCTCAGCTGAAAACCCTGCCAGCTTAACTGTATCTTGCCGCGCACCCAGCTTCACTTCGCGCCGATTCAAAGCAACCTTGAATCGCGTATTCGTGACGCGCAGCGCGCATCCATCAGTAATGGTAACCTTCGCGCCGAGTTAGCGTGTGGCGCGGAAGCGCACTTTGTCCCTAATCTGAGTGGAATTCTCTGCTATCTTAATCGCATCTGGATTCCCTTTGATGAAAATCTTCGCGCTGATATCCTGAGTGAAGCGCACAAATCTCGGTATTCTATTCATCCTGGCGCTGATAAGATGTACAAGGATTTGCGCATTACTTATTGGTGGCCCGGTATGAAAAAGGATATTGCTGTGTTCGTAGCTAGATGTCTGACTTGTTCTAAAGTGAAAGCTGAACACCAACGCCCATCTGGTTTGCTCGAACAACCAGAAATTCCTACGTGGAAATGGGAATGTGTAGCGATGGACTTTATTACCAAGTTACCTTTGACAGCAAGCAAACATGATAACATTTGGGTAATAGTGGATCGTTTGACTAAGTCTGCTCACTTTCTGCCCATTCGTGAAAACTACCGTGTTGAGCAACTCGCGCAGCTTTATGTCAAGGAAGTTGTCTGCCGCCATGGTACTCCTTTGAGCATCATATCCGATCGCGATGGCCGTTTTATATCTCGCTTTTGGAAATCTCTCCAATCTGCGCTAGGAACTCGCTTGGACATGAGTACGGCATATCATCCCCAGACTGACGGTCAGTCTGAGCGAACTATTCAAACTCTTGAGGATATGCTCCGATCTTGTGTTCTTGATTTTGGAGGTAATTGGGATTCGCACCTGCCTTTGATCGAGTTCTCTTATAATAACAGCTATCATTCCAGTATCGGTATGGCCCCATTTGAAGCACTTTACGGTCGTAAGTGCCGCTCCCCGATTTGTTGGAGCGAAGTGGGTGAAACTCAAATCACAGGACCCGAACTTGTTCAAGAGACAACCGATAAAATCGCCAAGATCCGTGATCATCTGCTGACTGCCAGAAGCCGACAGAAGAGTTAAGCAGATCGTAGGCGGAAGCCTCTCGAATTTCAAGTTGGTGATCTTGTTCTCCTCAAAGTGTCGCCCTGGAAGGGTGTTGTCCGCTTTGGGAAGAAAGGTAAGCTTGCTCCTCGATATGTTGGACCATTCAAGATTCTCGCGCGTGTGGGAAAAGTTGCCTACAGACTTGACCTGCCGCCCGCGCTCAGTAATGTGCATCCAACGTTCCATGTATCCAATCTCAAGAAGTGTTTAGCTGACGAGAACCTTCACATTCCACTTGATGAAGTTCAAGTTGATGAAACTATGCATTTCGTTGAGAAGCCTGTTGAGATTATGGATCGCGAGGTAAAGCAAACCAAGCGCAGTCGTATCCCTATCGTGAAAGTTCGCTGGGAGTCCAAGCGCGGAGCCGAGTTTACATGGGAAAGGGAAGATCAAATGAAGATCAAGTACCCGCACCTGTTCTCTGCGCCACCTACTTCGAGATAAATTTCGGGACGAAATTTCTTAAAGTAGGGGAGACTGTAACATCTGCCCCGATCCGACCCAACCCAGGTACCCGTTTCTCTTATCCGATCTCTTTCTGTTATGATTTAATATTTATTTATACTTATATTTTTACTTTTAATAATAATATATATTTTCCTTCCCGCCTCTTTCTCTCTCTTTCTTTCCGCCGTCCCGTCCCTCTCCTCTCTTTCCGCCTTCTTTTCCCTCTTGTCGCCGTCCCGCCCTTACGCCTTGTTTCCCTCTTTTTCTTCTAACTCTTTGCTTGTCCTTTGTTCCTTCCCGCCTAAGGTTGTCTGCGCAGCTCCACGCGCCAGACCCCTTACAAGGAATACTGCGTGAAGACCACCTGTTTCAGCGATACGCGAGACGAACTCTTCTCGCAGCGCGCTAAGAATTGTAATTCTTCTCGCAGCGCGCTAAGAACGGTAGTTCTTCCCGCGACGCGCTAAGGATTGTAGTTCTTCTCGCAGCGCGCTAAGAATCGTAGTTCATCCCTCGACGCGCGAAGAATTATAGTTCTTCCCGCGGCGCGCTAGGAATTTTAGTTCCTCCCGCGGCGCGCTAAGAAATGTGATTCTTCCCGCGGCGCGCTTAGAAATGTAGTTCTTCCCGCGACGCGTTAAGGTTGGTTCTGTCTGCCTTCGCGCTCGCGCTCTCTTGACCTTCTGTGTCTGCCTTCGCGCTCGAGCCTTCTCGCGCTAAACCCTTTGAGTTTTCTTCTGTTTAATCTAGCCGTTTGCTTTTGTGTTGTCTTATCTTTTGTGCTGTTGACCTAATCTGCTTTATGTCTGAAAAGTTACTTTCGGCGCAGCATGCGCACCAACCCCATTGGTTGGCAGAAAAAGTGACTGACATTATCTTTTGAGATCTGCTTTTTCCATGCCTGACCAGTACCTTTATCTGAACCGCCCATGCCTTTTTTACTGTTCCCTGTCAGCCTTTTTCTCTTTTTCCCTGCTGCCATATCTTTTGATATCTTTTGCTTTTGGAATCTTTTACTTTTTGAGATCTTTTCCCCTTTTTCTAGGGATTGTGTTCCCTAGGGTTTCTCTATAAATAATAATGTTATTTTCTTAACACTACACACACAAACACTTATTATCTTTCTCTTCCTTTACTCTCTGCCGTTGTCCTTCAGCCGCCTCCCTCTCTGCCTCCGTCTTCCTCCCTGTTCTGTCCTGCTTTTCCGGTAATATATATATATTATATATAATAATTTACTTATTAATTATGCTAACTTATAATCAAGACTTAAAACAAATCATTAAAACAATAATCTTATTTATAGGTTAACTTATGCTTGTTTAAAGTTGGTTCTTGCTTTATCTTACACCGCATCGTTTATCAAGTGAGTAATCTCGTACCTAATCCCTTTTTGCTTTTAATGTTTTGGGATGTTCATGTGTTCATACAAACTTAGAGTCTTAAACTTGTTTATGAAATTTAGTCGCGCAGTATCCCATGTGTTGAGGACGTAGACTTGGCTGTTTATTTGTATGTGTGGATCATTAACCGTCTTGTCGGTCTATTTCGCAGTTCTCATGGTACCATTAGATGAACACGGGAGAACTATCGTTTATGATTTTCTCTTTTGTTTGCACATGCACAGTTTGTCTTGTTTGTGAGCTCAATTGTGAGCACTGGCAGTCTATGAATCTTAGAGTTGGTCCCGATCAGATTACACCCCTGTTGAAAACCAGACATACACATGTTGCGCGCAGATTTATTGTTATCTATGTATTGTATTAAACTTGATTTCTCACCAACACGCAAGTGTTTGACGTTTATTTTAACACATGTTCAGGTTTGCAGTAGCTGTTTTGGAGCTTGTGGACACGTAGGAAGTTTTCTATATTTTGGACCTAGATTAAAATGTATCAAGACAAGTTATTTGTTGTTCGAATATTTTGTCTTATAATATATTGATTTATGTTATCTTGTGTTTACCTTGCGCGTGCGCGAATGAATGTATTTATTAAATATTGACACCCAATAGTGTCACGAGTAATGAAACAATATGTGGCGCCCCGATGTATAATCCGCCTTTGGTCGGGGTGTTACATCAACCACGTACAAATGTCATCAATTTAGCATGAATTCATATGTAAATACTGATCATAAATCTATTTTATTATTTTTATTATAAATCAAGTATAGGGGTTAGTTATATTAATTGTAAAACTTAAAGGTTAAAAGTGTTTTTGTTTAAATTAATATTGAAATAAGTCAGGGACCAGTCTTGCCTTATGCCAAAACTTGATTTGAAACATACGTCACGATACACGAATACATGACACGAACATACACGACTTTAACAGGTATTAGATATGGCCTTAACAGGTTCTGTGTACTTAACAAGTAGACACAAATCTACCTGTTAAATTTCATGTCTAAACAGGTAAAATACTTGTTACCTGCTAAGTACCTATTAGTACCTGATTAGATTTTTTATTAATAAAATATATGATAATATAATATGTTATATACCATAAGTTAACCCTAAATTTTTATACCAAACAATTGAACACGACGCAAATTATTTCGATCCAACATCATTCAGACTATGGGCAAACTCTTCTCCGTTCCCCCCTCTACGGTTCGCAGATAGTTTCCCTCCACACTCTAGTAATCGCAATCCTTTGAATCTTCGATCTACCTCTCCACATCTCCGATTCTTCGAAAGTCCGACCTCCTTGCAGTTGCAGCGACGCCACCGGCCACCGAACGGTCTAATCCTTCTCATATTCTCTGGTAGGTTCATGTCCTATCGTCTATACCTAATATTAGCATGTTCTTGTTCGGGTTTGAGATACAAGTATACGACAAGTTTTCGTATCGTGTGCAGGTATATATGTTTCGTGTTCGTGTTTTATGGTGTACGGGCATACACGATATGTCAATCCTACTGAAATTCTTCTGAATTATACTTCACTGATTCTCATACCATAGGATGGTCACGGGGAGAAATAACAACAACAACAGCAGCACCACCACCACCAACAACAACAACAATAACAACACAACACAACAAAAACAAAAGCAACAAAACAGTAGCAATAACAACAGCATAAGTCGCATTTCATCATGTAAAGTGGGTCACCATTTTAGTAAAGAAAAAGATAATTTGGATTTGAATAATCCAAACTATTATCTATTGGTCAATAATAATCTCAACTAACAATCCGACTAATGACAATCTCATCTTTTAATTTTGTTAACAATAACAATCTCATTCTAACTGATTGTTAACTCCATTAAATACCCTAAAGTGGCATATGATGTGGCAAAACTCTTTTAAACCAATATATATTTTGTAATAGAAAGTTAAAATCTTTTTTAAACCAATTGAAACATAACGATTAATTTTAAAAACTAAAGCTTATTGGCAGGCTCCTACAGCCAAAATAAACCACCGTTAGAAGCTTAAACCACCATCAACCACAGCACGACCCTTGGCCGTCATCGGCCCACCACGATCACTCTCTCTTTGTCCAGAGATTATGGTGGGCATGGCCAGTGAGGTTGGGTTATATGAGGTGGTTCTATCGTTTCGCCGGAGATAGCGGTCGCGGCGGTGACGAACGAACTGTATGAGGGTTGCGATTTGGTGATGTTTGTGATTGATGATGATGGAAGATAATTAAGTATAAAATGAATAATTAATTATCTTAAAATTTAGGTTTAAAATGAATAATTAATTATCTTAAAATTAGTTTTAATAAAAGATAGCCCACAATTATATTAATTATCTTAAGATATATATGGTGGGTTGTGGTGGTGGTGGCGGTGGACGGTGATGGTGGCGGACGGTGGGTGGTGGTGGTGGTGGTGGACGGTGGGTGGTGGTGGACGGTGGTGGCGGCGGTGGCGCACGATGGGTGGTGGTGGTGTTGGATATTAGATGTTGGTAGGATGTTAAAAAGTGTGAAGATGTGTGAAGAAGTTAAACAATAGCTTCTTTTTTAAGACCATAAAAGCAGTTTGCAGATCTTATTTAAAAAAAAAAACAAACAGTCTTCAGAAGCTTATGTCTGCGAGCCCGCAGACATAAGCCTCCTGCAGATGTTTTAAGCAAAAACAAACCCCACCTTAGATTGTTAGTTGGGATTATTATTGGTTAATAGGTAATAGTTTGGATTATTCAAATCCACTTTTCCTTCTAAATATGCATGCACATGCATATGTTATGGATATAAACAAGAGATATTGGTTTTTAATACTCTCAGCTTTAATCCTTTGGCCGGGAACACTCCCAAGTTTTGTTTTGTTATCCGCTACTCCCACCTTTCATCTTATTTTCTTCGATCACTCTCTAACTAACGGAGCACTAACTCAAGTTAGTTTTTTTGCTGACGTGGATAATTTTTACACGTGTGGCATGCTTATGTGGGAAATGGCTATTATTATTTTTATATAAAAAACACCAATTACATACACCACCACTCCCTGCCGGATACTGACTCAACTCGTCGGAAAAGCTTGAAACACGGCCAACAGAACCCTGGCCGTCATTGCACCTCACTATTAGCGCCTTCCAGATGAACGAGCATGCAGGTGAGAGCTCATCGGAATCCCTCGCCCGAATAGCGAGTTTCGCCGGAAAAGTTAACAAGCTACCGGAGTTGCATTTCAGTAAATCGGGAGTTTTCCAAACCGACTCAGTGCTTCTGTAGTAACCGCCGACGACGGAGAGTCGTCTGAACTTCGGAGCCGCCACCGACTCCCTTATCGGAGCATCTTCAGCGGTCGGTGGTTGCATAGATGCAACAGCCGCCATCGGCTTCATTACAGCCGAGCGTGCAACCGCCGCTGCCGGATCAAACATTAATGAGACGAATGTGGTGGTGGAGTTGAACTTTTAGGTGGAAGGAGAAGTGGGTGGTGGAGGGTGGTGGATTGGGTGGAGGTAGTTATGGAGTTAGGTTTTTATTTTTTCTTTTATTATTTTTTTTAAGAAGAGGAGGAGATGATGTGGTGTGTAGTAGGGGTGTTTAAAAAATTCCGAATCCGAATCCGAATCCGTATCCGAAATATCCGAAAAACCGAATCCGAACTATCCAAAAATTCGGATATCCGAAATTTCGGATTCGGATAGTGATTTAGTAAATTTTGGGATAATTCGGATATCCGAACTATCCGAAAGTTAAATTTTATATTTTTTAATTATTTATTATGTTTGAACATAATATATATTTAGAACCCTAAAGGAGTAATTGCCTTTCATATTCAAACATTCAGATTCAAAAGTTAGATAGCCGCCGTAACAAATTCAAAGCTGCTCAGTTCATTTGACCATCACTTAGTTCATATCTCTGATCTTAGTCTCTTCTCATCTCTGACAGCCACTACAATATTTTTTACTCGTAATATGAAATTACCAAAGTCGATCGACCTGTTTGTATATCAGAATCTGAAGCCCCTAAAGTCCTAGTTGCTCGTAATCTGTAACCGTCGGTCCTTCAATCGTTTGAACATTTTCATTGTTGATGTTTCTATTTAATTCAAGGTCATTGGATGATAATGGACATAATCAAAAAGAAAAAGGGAAAAAACGGGAAGAATAAGAACTGTAGATGCCACTTTTGTATAGATTTGTTCAATATGGGTGTAAAGAAAAAAGGATCTGAAGATTAGAAAGAGGAGAGAAAAAAAAATTCCAGATTTTCGGATATCCAAAGTTCGGATATTCGAAATTTTGGATACGGATTCGGATAGTGAAATCCACTATCCGAAATGTTCGGATATCCGACTTTGAACAGCCCTAGTGTGTAGGACCAGCAATTTTATTATTATTTTATTAAAAAAAATGTCATGCCAACGAAAAACTAAAAGTTGGGAGTGATGGACACCAAATCAAACGTTGGGAGCGATGGACACCAAATCAAAACTTGGGAGCGTTCCAGACTAAGGATTAAAGTTGGAAGTATTAAAAACTAATATCCTTATTTAATAATTGTAAAATTTATAAGTATGATCATTAGTAATTTAGACATTTAGATTTGTTATGTTTATCTTTTATCATAATTTAATATTTTAAGATAATCATGACCACGCTTATCTTTAGTAGAAAATTTTTGATTGTAGCTTTAGTTACGTGTTAACCATACTAACTGTATTGAATTTATTTATTACCTCTTTTCAAAAATGACCAATCTCCTTAGGCTATTGGGTATATATTCATGCTCATTAACTTCATGTAGGCGTCATATCACTCACTTTTCTGTTTTTGACTCAATCTTACCTAAAAGAAATGGTTTAACCACGCTAAACCTCTTTCAAATTAATTTAAAAACAGTTCTTAAATTATTATGTATAAGTATATAAATGTTTAAAACCAGTTAAAATTTTAACCTATCTAGCTTTTAACGCTCCTTAATCTATAAAGGGATAAGTTTCCCATTCATTATGAGGACCCTTTCAAGAAAATCTATAAATGTTCCTTCTCTCTAGGGATAGAAATGGGTCGGGTTTGGGTATTCCCAAACCCATACCCGGTTATAAAAGTCCATCCCAAACCCGTCGGGTTTTAATCGGTTAATTACCAGTCAGGTTTCGTATTTTCTCATCGGGTTTCGGGTTTCATATCGGGTTTTGAAAAAATACTCATCGGGTATACGCGGTTCAAAACCTGTCAGGTTTCTACCGGAGTTTTGACAAAATATAACTAATTGATTACAAAGATGGTTACCAATAAGGTAAAATATGTCAAATAATTGACATAAACAAGTTTCGACAAATAATATATTTGGAATATATATGTATAATATAATAAGCTATATCGGGTGCATCGGGTATATAATCGGATAAATGGGTCTACGTTATCGGGTATATTAGAAATCCCAAACCCGTGAAAAATTTCAAAACTATTCCCAAACCCGTCCCAAACCCTAACGAGTCGGGTATTACCCATCCCATTTATGTCGGGTTCGGATTTCATTGTCATCCCTACTTCTCTCTTTATTATCATCTTTTCATACAAAATAAAGTTTAAAGCGTGCATAATAAATGCCAAAATATTTTTTTTGATGGCAAAGAATATACTCTAAAACTTCTATAAATACACTATTATCTCTTGCCCGAGTTAGAACCTAAACTTCTCACTGAAAAATAAGGACCTCTGTCTCGCAAATGGTAAAATATATATTACATAGAAGTTAATACTCTTACCTAGAGTTTATGTTAATTTATCACATGCTTGGGAAATAGAAATGCCACCACTAGCTTTTCCATGACCTTTCTTCTCTAAAAGGAACAAAAGAATATTCAATTTGAAAAGTGGGTAATATTATATTTGAAAGCTTCCCAATCATTCTTGGCTTCTTGCAACTCAAAAACAATACTTTATTATATTTCAAAAGTCAATATTTGGAGCAACATGACTAGAATTTAATACTTCTGACTAAATCAAACTTATAAAAAAATCATCATTGTGGATGAAAATTTGTTTCTTATAATCTAAAAAACAAAAAAGTATATTTACCAGGCCATTATGCTTAATAAATATATGAATCTATAAAGAAGTAAATCTAGTGCCACATGACATAACTCTTATCACCCAAATTTCATTTTTTCTTTCTCACTTTTTATCTTTATATTATTTTTATTTATCATTTATCACAATACTAATAATCAAATATATGAAAATCTTTTAAAACGGATATGATTTTAAAGGAAGTCAAATAAATTCTTTGATCGTTTTCCTTGTGCACCCGTTTGAAGTCTCCAACAAGCCGCTGCTCACACCATCTCCACGCCTTCTACCGTTCATGCAAGCATGTAACAAGTAGAATTAGAACTTGTGTAGTTGTGTATAACCTTTATGATAAGGAAGTTTGTTACGTATAAAAGTTTAAATTCTTAAAAATAAAATAAATATTTGACACAATTTTCCGTATTTTGTTGTATATATATCTGACGTCAATTTTTTATATTGATTTATGCATATTTTAAAAACTTTTGTAAGTAGTTCATGGTTAACGAGGGTGCCGACCCAACTCTGATCAAGGGTGAAGCAAGAGTAAAAAAAATAGGGGCGAACAAAAAGCTAAGTAGAAAATGTTACATGCTAATGGAATATGATAATTCTTGTTTTACAAGACTTTCATTTTTCCTATTTTTGATGTAACATTCGGTTCATTGTATCGTCATACTATTTATTGATGGCCCATGTAGCAGTGTTGTAAAAATCATTGGTTGCTAGTCAGGCCGTGGGTTAGGGACTATCGATTAATTGAGATTAATCGGATTAGACTATGATGTATATTTTTCAATATTATATATATAGGCACGTACACATTTTTATATGTAATTTTCAGTTTTATGCATACATAAACATCTTGGCTGGAAATTGGTTTGAATCTCGCCGGAAATCACTGGTTTTTGATGGAATCTCGCAGGAAACGGCTAATTTTGGTCGGAATCTTGTCGGAACCGCTAATTTTGGTCAGAATCTCGCTGGAAACAATCGATTTTGGTCAGATTTGACCATTGACCGATTAATTGGCCGACTAGCCCAAAACTAATTAGTGAAGCGGGGACTAACGATTAATCAATGATTAATCGACGCCTAGTCGGGATTTTTGCAGCACTGTCATCCAGGAACTCACAAACTTGTTTTTGGTTCTCTCAGCGAAGACTTCCTAGCAGATCACCCAGTATAATATTCCTCCCATCTAAGCACGCTTAAGTATAGAGTTTTTATCTGCTTCATAGCCAAATAAGCCCGAAATACATTGATGATTTAAAAGACAGGGCATTTCTTATGAAAAAAAATATCTCTTGTGCCACAGGAGATAACATATACCCAGGATGATATAATTGGTTATGTTAATTATCTCTTTATCGTTATATTACTTTATGTAATTTGCGAATTTGACATTCATTTTCCCTATTAACTTTTGAGATTACTACTTGCGGTTCTGGCATTCTGCCTCTTGTTGGCTGGTTGCCACTTGCAGTTTTGAGGTTTTTTGGCTGGGTTTTGGAATACTTGTAATAATGTCACCTCTTTTCTTTTCTTTCTTTTTTTTTTTGATGCTTGTTATACATATTAAACATTTTGGCTGTATATGTATAATATGCAGACAATAAGTCGATGTCAATTTGAAACTAAACCTAGGAATTAAAGAAAAGTAAACAAGAACAATTTGTAACAACCAAAAAAATCCACTTGACTTAATACAAACAACGACGTGGAAATTGGCCCGAGACTTCTTTTGCTTAGGGTTTCAAAATAGTTGGATCGTCCCTAGTTAAAGAAATACGCAAACGCATAATATCATGCGAGCAAAAATACTAATTACGTATAGTAAGTGTTTTCAGAAATAAGTCGTTTTTAATTATATATACCACACTCATTTTAGAAAGAATGTAATGTTTTGAGTTTATGATATAATTTTAAAAATAAAATATATAAAAGGTATTCACTTTTTAAAAGTGTATATAACCTTTTTTTTAATAACCAACAAAGCCTGATTATTAGATACACTCATTGGCAAAAGGTGTGACCCGGCCCACCACTACAGTGAAAACCCACCGTCCGAAGACCAACTTAGTAAAACCTCTGGCTCACGCACGACATTTTGTGACAAACGTGACTCGAACCCACGACCTCCATAAGGAAAACAATGAGGATATCATTGGACTAACTAGCATTTGGTAATTCACAGAAGTAAATAGAAAGCAACAATTGTAGCTCTTTCTTTTTAGCCTTTTCACGTAACTAATCTCTAATTAATTACAAAATTATTTGTCTCGTCTTTGTCTTAATCAATGTTTTAACAAACTCATGCACTACTCATCACGTTAAATCCAATTTTACTTGTTTAATCCTCTATAGTTACGTTAGTTTTGTAGAGCGAGCGAACTTGTTTATGTTTTTTCACTTTGATTTTTAATTTTAGTTTTCCTTGTTTGCTTCCAAACATATTTCGTTTACCAGGTGGATGAGGCCTCACAGCATCGAACACTCCTAAGAACTTTTCAGGGGTTTAGCCAATGCTCGTCATTCAAAAAAAATAAAATAAAATAAAATTATCAATAACTTAATACCCTAAAATTTTTTTGGATAAAATCAGTTGAACGTTACTCATAATATCTTGATTTCGCATGATTTTAGGAAATCAGTTTGTTTGGATAAATTGGATAAAGATGTTATATCTACAAATTAATCAAAATACTTTTCAAAACTACACAAAAAGTAATTAATTTACTTTTAAATGTTTATCAATATTTACCTAACCACCAAATACTTGAAATATCATTTTTCTCAATATTTACGTTGCCACTAATCAAACTTAAAATTCAAATTTAAAAATAAAAAGAGTATAAATTAAATGCCATCAATCAAACAAAAATTAAAATATATCTGATATGATGAATTTTCCTTTTACGTAATATTATTATATTAACCAATACATGAAACATGATCCATTGTTTAATTTAATAGAGAATAAATAATAACCATAAATATCTTCTATTATCTAATTTCGCTGACCCAACATTTGTATCAAAATAAAATAATAATAATAAATGAAATATAAGCTATTAAAATAAAACTAGTGTAGGGATAATAAGATTCTAAATCCATCACAATCGAAGTTTTATATAATTTACTATAAAACGATTACAATAAAGTGGCAGGCAAACGGGCAACAAGCTGCGCCGCAACCCCCTTTTGAACAGCAAAGCCAATCCTGCCTATTTTCTCTATAAAAGTATTAGGGGAGTTCTTAGCTTCTCATCAATCCCCTTTGCTGATCTAAACAATAATAATAACAATATTCGTCATATGGAATAAAGATTAAAGACACCTTCAAGCTATTAATTTCTTCAACTTTCATCAATCTCAGGTCTCTTTCTCTATATGTTTATATTATTATTGTTATTATTATTATTATTATTATTATTATATGTGTGTGTTTTCAAGATTCTTGAAACAATGCATGTGTGGATGTCTTTGTTCTTGATTTCAA
Source organism: Bidens hawaiensis (assembly GCF_021521415.1). NCBI lineage: Eukaryota > Viridiplantae > Streptophyta > Magnoliopsida > Asterales > Asteraceae > Bidens > Bidens hawaiensis. The sequence continues at coordinate 16,003 of NW_027500654.1, forward strand.
AATTATTATGAATTAACTGATCTTGATTTCATGCCAATCTTGTGAGAAGAAGGGTTTAACAGATCGGTGTAGCGGAAATTAGGGGGTGGGGGTATTATGGTAATTTCACAATGGGAACCCTATATTAAGAGGATACATGCTAATTCAACATTGGTTTTGAAACAGAAGTTTGACAACAATAGAGACACGTATGTTAATTCTATTTTGGGGTTTGAATAAAAGTCGCAGACAAATTTTACCGAGTTTTTTTTTAATTAAACAGTTTAAAATATAAACAATTTGGGTGTGTGTTTTCTTTAAATTTTCTTTTATTATTCAAGAAACTGTCTTCAGAACACACTTTAGAGTTTAGAGTCCATGTGGATGAAACACATATGTTTATGTTTATTGTTGTTCTTTAGAATTTTACATGTGTAATTCACTGAGGTAGAATTTTATTATTTTTTATAATTTTATAAAATTTCAATAAATCATATGGGAATCTAAATTTCTGTCTTTTTAAAAAATTTCAAGATATTGCCACCTGTAAAAAGTCATTTTCTGGTATTGAACTTTCTTTTATTATTTAAGTAACTATTCTTGAACTTTCTTTAATTATTATTCAATAAACTATATTTCCTTAAATATCTAGATCAAAGTTACTCAAGAACACATTTTAAACTGCATGTGGATCAAACCCGTAAGTTTATTGTTGTCTTTAAGATCTTACATGTGCAGTTCATTGAGGTAGAATCTTACATTTTCATAATATTTCAAGAAATCATATGGGAATATAAAGTTTCAAGAAATTCCCACCTATAAAAAGTCAAATTTTTTTGTATAAATTAGAGCTGGTATTGTTTTCTTGAACTTTCTTTTATTATTCAAGAAACTATATTTCTTCAAACCCATTACAATAATATTGATCTAAGTTTCTCAAGAACTCATTTTAGACTCATGTGGATCAAACCCATAAGTTAATTGGTGTTCGGTAAAATCTTACATGTGTAGTTCACTTTGGTAGATTCTTACATTTTTTTTTATAAATTATGACATTTCAAGAGATTCCCACTTGTAAAAAGTCATTTTTTGTATGAACAAGAATTGGTATTGCTTTGATGTTGTTTGGTCTTTTCACAGCATTCACAAGTTAGGCCTTCAACCTAATTAGTAGCAAGTTAGATTCTTGTGCAAGATCCAAAATTAGTTCCGGGTCAACCAATATGGGTCCATCTTGGTTAGTATGATCTTACTAGACCCACATGACTGGTGGCCTATATTGACTAAGTATGGGTCCAACCAATATGGTTAATGGTCCAAAAATCAACTTTGGTGATCTATTGTTATTTTATTGAATTTGCTACCTACTTATAATTGATTACTTGTTCTGTTTGTTTAACATTTGAAACCTCAAATCTGATTAATATAACTTTGTTATTTAAAAAGGGCTAACTATGCAGCTTGTTATCCGTTTGCCTTATGTAAACATTGTCTTTTAATTAATGAAATAGTATAGTTAATTACTAAAATTAATAAAAATCTGATAAAAGATTTGTGATTTTGTGAATGCAGGCAGTGACATAAAAGCTCTTGTTTATCGACACGCAAAATGGCCTCCAACGCGACATGCAAACCGCCTATGAAGGCTACATCAGAAGGGGTGTTCCAAGGCAACAATCCGCTTGATTTTGCACTCCCACTTGTGATTATACAAATATGCATGGTTCTCGTGCTAACTCGTGTTCTTGCGTACCTTTTGAAACCGTTACGACAGCCTCGAGTCATTGCTGAAATCATTGTAAGTTTTTATTATCTTTTGTAGATTATTTTGTTGTTTAAGCAACTTGTTAATGAGTTCGTGCACAGATATTAGATTTGACTTTGTGATTATTTATTATATTACTTCAGTCCCCATCTTTGTTGGAAAATAATAATGAAAAGATGGGGCCTTTGCTTACTTTTGACACGATCTTTGATTAAAATATAATAATATATCAATAATGCAATAAATAGTATAAAGTAAGGGACATTAACTGTTTGTGTCGTTTATAGCTACACATAGTCAACACAACCTCCACCTGATTTATCGATTCAATTATACATTTTGTAAACAAAAAGTTTAGCTAACTAATGGTCACAGCTATATAGTCATTTAAACATCAGTGACCTGTCATACGAGTTATATTGGATTGTTTCATATGCAAAAAATAATCATATAGGTCAGCTATATGGTCATTTAAACATCAGCGACCTGTCATATAGTTATATAGGATCGTTTCATAGGCGAAAAATAATCATATGGGTCAGCTATATGGTCATTTAAACATCAGCGACCTGTCATATAGTTATATAGGATCGTTTCATAGGCGAAAAATAATCATATGGGTCAGCTATATGGTCATTTAAGCATCAGTGACCTGTCATACGAGGGTATAGTAGTTTCCTAAATAAAATGTTTGTGGGTTAACTCAACCTGAAATAGAACGTTTTCACTAGTATATATTAAAAGATAATAGGAACTTGTTATTGTTTTACTAAATTTAAATTATAGTTTTTAATATATTTAAGTTAAGTAGGGTGTTACTTTTGTTTTTCAGGGTGGAATTTTACTGGGTCCGTCTGCTCTAGGCAGAAACACAAACTACCTTCACGCGGTTTTCCCTAAAAGGAGCATGCCGGTTTTGGACACGTTAGCCAACCTTGGGCTTCTATTCTTTCTCTTCCTGGTTGGACTCGAGCTCGACTTAAAATCCCTTAGGCGGACTGGGAAAAAGGCCCTGTCCATAGCCATGGCTGGAATATCCCTCCCGTTCGTCTTAGGGATCGGTGTTTCCTTTGTCCTCCGTGGGACCATCTCCGAAGGGGTCAACGCAGGCCCATTTATCGTGTTCATGGGCGTCGCGATGTCCATCACCGCGTTCCCTGTACTAGCACGTATCCTAGCCGAACTCAAGCTTTTGACCACAGATGTTGGTAAAATGGCCATGTCAGCAGCTGCAGTCAATGACATTGCAGCTTGGATCCTACTCGCCTTAGCTGTCGCCCTCTCGGGCACTGGGCGGTCCCCACTCGTGGCCCTATGGGTTTTCTTATGTGGCGCGGGTTTCATTGTCGCGTGCTCGTTTATCATCCCACCAATATTCAAATGGATGGCCCGAAGGTGCCCCGAAGGTGAGCCCGTTGACGAGCTATACGTTTGCGCCACTTTGGGCGTTGTTTTGGCAGCGGGCTTTTGTACCGATACTATTGGGATTCACGCGCTTTTCGGGGCTTTTGTGGTGGGTGTGCTCATGCCAAAAGAAGGCGCGTTCGCAGGGGCATTAGTGGAAAAGGTTGAAGACCTTGTTTCGGGCCTATTCTTACCGCTTTACTTTGTGTCAAGCGGGTTAAAAACCGATGTGGCATCGATCAAAGGGGCTCAGTCTTGGGGCTTACTCGTGTTGGTCATATGCGCTGCTTGTTTTGGGAAGATCGGTGGCACTGTCGGGGTTTCTCTGTTGTGTAAAATACCGTTCACCGAGGCTGTGGCTCTCGGGCTTTTGATGAACACCAAAGGGTTGGTTGAACTCATTGTTCTCAATATCGGGAAAGACCGTGGGGTATACATTCATGTTTTGTTTAATTTATTTTATGCATTTTTTTGTTTTTAGTCATAACTTTTAAGATACGATGTTTTATAACTTTATAATTTGTTACTTTTCAGGTGCTAAATGATCAAACTTTTGCCATATTGGTTTTAATGGCTCTTGTAACGACATTCATCACGACGCCTTCGGTGATTGCTGTCTACAAGCCCGCGAAAAAGCCCTCAAAGTCGGAATACAAACACCGAACAATTTACCGAAAGGAGTTCGCAACGGGCCCATTTCGTATGTTTTTCACTTTCCATGGAATAAGAAACCTACCAACAATAATTAACTTGATCGAAGCCTCGCGTGGGACCGGGAAGAAGGAAACGCTTACGGTCCACGCAATGCACCTTATGGAGCTCAGCGAGCGGTCTTCGGCTATACTCATGGTTCACAAGGCGAGGAAAAACGGATCCCCATTTTGGAAGAAAAATTCGCAGGCCTATTCGGATCAGATCGTGGTGGCATTCGAGACGTTTGAGCAGCTGAGCAAGGTCTCGATCCGACCCACAACCGCCATTTCGGCTATTTCGAGTATGCACGAGGATATATGTAACGGGGCCGAGAGTAGGAGAGCGGCCATGATTATTCTCCCGTTTCATAAGCGTTTGAGACTCGATGGTCATCTCGAGATGACCCGAGCTGAATACAGGTGTGTTAAAATGTTAACGGGCTTGTTAAGTTTAAAAGAATATATCATGTTTTGGGAATTGATATTATAAAATATGATAGACAAAGTTGTATTCTAATTGCATTATTAATATATTGTCTAAACCTGTTTTCACTAATTAAATAAATAAACTCAAATGATAATATTAAGAGTGTTTATATAAATAGAGTGTTAGCTAAATTATTTTGTTTCTTTCTTATTTCAGGCATGTTAACCGAAAGGTTTTAGAGCACGCGCCGTGTTCCGTTAGCATCCTAGTCGACCGTGGGTTCGGTGGGAGTTCACATGTTTCCGCGAGCAATGTTAAGTCACTCGTGACGGTTTTGTTCTTTGGTGGTCATGATGACCACGAGGCGTTAGCTTATGGGGCCCGAATGGCGGAGCACCCGGGGATCACCCTTGTTGTGGTCCGGTTCCTACTGGAACGTGACGTAGCCCACTCAGACTCGGTTAGTGTCGATATCGATGGACTAGGCAGCATCGAAGCCAGGTCATTGGATGATGATGTCATTGCTGAATTTAAGGAGAAGATATTAAAGGGCAGCTCAAACAAATATGTGGAGAGAGTGGTTAAGAATTCAAGCGAGGCGATTGAGGCGGTTCGTGAACATAGCCGATGCAACTTGATATTAGTCGGGAGGATGCCCGAAGGCGAGCTGGTGGCTTCCTTGAGGAAAAGAAGTGAGTGCCCCGAGATGGGGCCCGTTGGGAACCTTTTGATCTTACCTGAGATGAACATATCGGCTTCGGTTTTGGTGGTCCAGCAGTACCATACCAATCTTTCAATGCATTCTCTAGCTTCTTTGAAAGAGGATGGAGTCACCACTGACCAAGGAGAGTATGATTCCAATTAGCGTGTTACAAGATTAGCCCAGTCCAGTTATCAGGTTAGGACCGGGCTAGTCTGCTGTATAACCATTTGAAATGGATGTACACGAGACCGGATCTCGAGTAGTTATAATAAAGTTTGAGGACGAAATCCTATATCAAGTTACGTTTATGTAAATCTTTTGTTTTTTGATATTGCAATTAAGCTGTAATTATGCGTGAAAATGTATATATTATTATATTTCTACTTTAGTTTTTGTTAAGCAAAATGATATCCTTCTTTAACTTTGTTTATTTTTAGTTTGATATAAGTATATGCATTAATGCATATAATAATAACAATAATATAAATAAAATACAAATGTATCACTCGTGTCAAAAACTCAAAATTGTTATTTGTTCTTTTAATTAACATTTCAACAAATGAATAATATATGGGCCCTACAGCTTACTAATATTAATTTTTTTATATCAAAACCATCATTTCCAATCTTTTTCATCATAATAAGACTTTTAACATATGTTTAGTTTTAAGTTGCGTATCATAAGTTCATGGCTGGAAAATTTTGGCATATTCCTAACATTTATGAAAGTTTTATGATTATAATAAGAGGCTTAACAATTTTTAAGTGTTAACACAAACACATAAAGTATTGGACTGTTAACGTAACTTTTAATAAAGTTTTTTATAAACTACATAGATTGATCTTAAAGTCATAATATTACCATGTTACTATGCATAGCCCATTGAACTCGGCTAGGTAACTCGACAACCTCAAGCACGAGAAACCCAAGTATCAAATGCAAAGGGAATAAACACATTGTGTTTTGATCACTTTGCATGAAACGACTTTTAAGACAATGTGGCCCATCGTAAACATATTACTCCCCAAGCTCACAAGAAGAGCAACTCCTGTTAGATCCACGCACTTGAAAACAAACAATGCTATGTTGGATTAAATCCGTAAAGACCCAAGTTTAAGGACTAAAATAAAATAAACTATAGAAACAAGAATACTTGATTATAAGTTATAAAAAATATGAAATTGGGAGTTTTTTACGCAAAAGATACATATGATCATTTTCGTTTTTGGTCATGGCTTGCATGAAGTTCAATTATTGAATTAATTACCTTAATTAGGATATTCGTAAGATACCATTATTGTACATATTCAAAGTCGCAACATAGTTTAAAAAATATATAAACCAATCATATTGTCAACTTATCAAAACCTTAAAAAATGAGCATTATTATTTCCATGAGCTCATAATAGTTGTACCATGAATAAACTACTATTGATTGGCAATTACGTCCTTATAGTTGGTTTGAATGAGAGGTATTTTGATTATTTTGCCTTCAAAATGAGATGTGGCAACCCTATAGAAGTTTAATAAAGTCAATGTTTTTATAAAATTTGTTCTTGTTTTTTTATTTTTTCCCTCTCCACAAACCAGAGAGAAGCCGTAACCCAAATCACTTACACATATTTAAAATTACATCAATTTAACCACTCTATCGACTTATGATTTGATGTATTATTATACCATAAATAACCTAAAGACTTAATGTTAGTTTTATCACTTTCATTCTAAAGATCTACTTCATAATTAACTGTTTAAAGTGTTAATACAAAATTATGTTTTATGAAAATACTATGCCATTGTTGAATATCGTATGCTTGAATTTATGATTCATTTGTTTGCACTTAACTTCAAGAACATTTACATAACATTCACATGAGATTAATTGATTAAATATACTTCTTATAATAATCATGAATAGTATTAAAACCAAATAACCGGCAACAACAGATAATAACTTTATGTTATTTAATAAGTAAAAATCTCAAATATCATATGTCGTCTCCATATATTTTCTCACTATTTTCCCGTCTCTCTCTCTCTCTCTCTCATTAAATACTAAATGTATTAATGAAACACGTTTAATTCAATACATCTTTTATTTTAAAAAAACTTCATACTCTTAACTATGTAATTTTTATTTTTGATCAAATGGTAGACGTATATTAATTTTTGCATACTTCTTGAACTTTTTGAAAATCGTTAGTATATGTAATATATTCTTTCACCTATAAGATATAAAAAAATTACAAAAAGTTTATGTATTGATAATTTTTAAAATCATATAATATACGGGTTAAACTAGTACCACAATAAAATAACAAGATTGATAAATGTTCTATAAGCCCGCCGGCCCACATATGTATTTATGAATCATCTCTAGAAATCCCTCCGGCCCACATGAAATTTGAGTTGTCTTTGGATCTCACCGACCCGCTGCTGTAAATGGTTTTTAAAACCCGGTCTCAATTTGCAGGTTTAACTCTTGTTCATGGAATGCCGATGATTTAGACCAATGGTGATTCACGTATTGCTTCCAAACCTCCTTCAATCCGGTATCAATTATTTTTAACGGGTATTCTTCTGATTGTTGCTTGTTCAACTGACGAATTGTTAATCGGTCTTTTGTAAGCTCAAGGGGGGGTACTGGTAGATATATAACTGATAATGTATTGCTTCTGTTTGCAAATTACCCAATTAGTTTATGTTTTAATATGTATTTAGGTTTGATGTTGCATGCATTTCATTTTACATTTAGATGTGGCTTTTTAATATTTTCACTATTTGTAATGGCTGCTTCTTGGAGAATGCATGATAGAGACTATACTTATGGGTAGAGATGAGATCGGGACCATACCGGTACCGGTGAGCTTTGATTTTTTGTCAATTGATTGATGATTGTTGAATGGGTGTGAAAAAACTGTGATTTTGATGATGAAGAATTGGATTCAGAAGAAGATAAGAATAATGATGACCTTGATTTGCTCTGTTTGTTGTGTGAATCTAGATTCAGTTAAACTAGTTTACTATTTGAACATTGCGGTTCGAGTCACCGTTTTGATTTTAGAAGGATTAAGGAAACGTTGAAGTTGGATTTCTATGGGTGTTTTAAGCTTATTAATTATGTTAGATCCAATGTTAGACTTTTAGACACAAGCTGTTCGACTGGGCTTGAGCTCGGGTTGTTTTGATTTACGAGAGGTCGAGCTGGAGCTTGGCTCATTTTTAGCGCTTTTTTTTTAAGATTGAGCTATGCTCGTGAGTTGTTTTTTCAAGCTCGGCCTTGGCTTGTTTATATTATAATTTGTTTGTTAGCTTTTTGAGAAAAACCTTAAACGAGCTGAGATTGGCTGTGCAGTGTGAAATGAATAGATAAAAGAGGTCAATTTTAAAAATGCACAAGGCTTGTTAAGGCTTGACGAACCTTAACGAGCTTCTCGGGTAAGGCTCGAGCTTGGGCTCGATTAGTAAACAAGCTTTAGTTGAGGTTTGGGATCGGATTGAGCTCAAAAAAGCTCGGATCATTTCGAGCTTTTTGTCAATTCGATCTCGAGTAGCTCATAAGCAGCTTGGCTTGTTTGCACTCCAATTGCTAGGCCTAGCCGGACAGCAAGTACGGACTAGCGATTAACATGTATTAATTGGTATTTAATTTGAATTTAATTTTATATGTAACGTAAAGTTATGTGTGTGTGTGTGTGTTTATATAATTTCTTATATAGTTTTTTAAAATAAGTATAATTTTTCAAATATTTCAAAGATTTGACCGAAATTTGACCTTTTTAACCGATTTTCACTGATTTGGGCAGGCTTTAACCGATTTAATCTTTGTTATTCGTTTGGTACCAGGCATTTGATTTGGCAACAATGAAACCGGATGAAGTTGATTTCACTACATCTGTTCAATTAGAACAAAATAGGGGTGAGCAGAAAACCGAATCGAAACCGAATTAACCAAAAAGACCGCACCGAAAAAAACCGAACCGAAGCATTAACCGACGGTTAATTTTTTGTTTTTTTGAATAACCGAAATTTTGATTTCAATTCGGTTATCCATTTTTAAAAAACCGAAAAAAACCGAACCGAACCGATTGATGATGATAAAGATTATTAAGATGTGAGAAATGGACTAAACTTTTAGGATAAATAAATAATATGATGAATAAAGATCGGGACTAAACTTCCAATACTTTTTAATTTTTAAACTCTATTTAGCAACTTTATATTCTATAGTTTCACGTAACACGTGCCTATTTTTGTCTTTTGAATTCAATATGTATATGGACTGTGGTACTCTAGCACATTCTTATACAAGTTTAAAATACGTATTTTCATTTTTTTAGTTTTTTTTCTTTTTGCAATGTCAACACATAATTGAAAAAAACCGAAAATGAAATTAACCGGAAAACTGAAAATCGAACGGTTTGCATATTCAAATAACCGATTACCTTGGTTTTGGTTTAGGTTTTCCCTAATAACCGAATCAAACCGAACCTTGCTCAGCCCTAGAACAAAAGTCAACAGCGGCAGAGTCAACCATATCAAAGTGTTATGGACTAGTTCTATGGTTTGACCCTTCATTCACAAGGAAGTTTTGCAAAGAAGCCCCTATGGTTTCCAATACAAAGAGACATAGTGATTGCTTGTTTCGCTGTCCATAATTATATAAGGAAATGCAATATTCGTGATTAGTGATGGCCAGTTCTTTGAATGGGGTTCACAAGGCATTGAGTATATGACTACTTTGCGTGACGAGATAGTTACAACTAATTTCAAATTAATAAAATTAATTTTGTATGCGAAGTATTAACTTTTATTTGGATTTTAATATGTTTCCATGGATTTTGAAGTAATAATGTGAAATTTGGATTTTCTATGATGTTTTGTATTTTCTTTTTATACTTATTTATCATTTGGAGTTTTAAACAAACAGATACATTTCATTCAGCATAAAATAGTTTAAAGGGTAAGATAGTCATTTTGTACAGTTATTCAGATGTCTAACCAAACAAACATTAACTTATTCAGATCTTATTGGTTCAGACTCTCTTAACCATTCAGACCTTTTTATGGTTCAGCACTTAATGATTCAGTAATTGCCAAGCAGCCCCTTAGCCTAAAAGATATGGGCTAACAGTACCACCAAAGACTTTTTAGTCATTCAATGTTGTATATAAGATATTGTATATGGTGCATATGATGTTTATTGTTTGCCGATTTGGTACGAACCTAATCATTAATCAAATTGTTTAAAGAATATAAACGAAAACTTGAATATTAGAGGGAAATAAGACTTTCATTAACTCATTTTTTGCATAATTCATTGTTCAAAAATAGATTACATATAAACAGGAAAGTTAATGAGTGGTCCAACGGTTAATCGTCGGCCAAAGAAAATAAACGAAAGCTAAATAGCATTTAGAGTGAATGCTTAAGACTAATTTTCATTCATGTCATTGATACTCATAAAAAATAGCACTGTCGGCTTTGAGAGGGGGCGGGGAGGGCGACTGTTCCCATCCCGATCATCCCCATTAGACACCAATTTTTTTTAATAAATCTTATATATATGTATGTATGTATGTATATGTGTGTGTCACATACTTAAACGAGACAACTAAGCTCCTCTTAACAACTTTATAAGTTAAATTATTCTGTTTATATTCAAAAAATAGGATGTTACATGCATCCCTTAAGTTTAATAAATTACACAATTTATCCCACAAGTTTTTAGTATGATAATCCTTAAGTTTCATTAAGTTATAGAATAAACCCCACAAGTTTTTAGGGTGCAAGGAGTGCAACCCTAAGGGTACTCAACTAACTAAAGACCTGACAAATGCTTTACTGCCAACTCACTTTTACCCTTAACTATCTTGGATTACCCTAACGGTCGGCTCCATTTAATCACCCTTATTTATTATTTATTTAATGAAAGAAAAATGAACCTTCTAAATTATCTAATTGGACAAAGTATAAAAGATTTCTTGAAAATTGAAAAAGTTGGGAAAGATTGTTCGTTAAATACTACCCACCCTAAGAACATTCTCAATTCGTTCCCTAAAAATATGTAAGAGAAATTTGTAAATTAAATGATATGGTTATGAGTGATTGTAAGTAGAAGAGAGAGAAAATGTTATATGGGAAAATTAAATTTGGGGTTTCATTGTTTATAACTTATAATTTTTTAATATTTTCTAAAAGTGGTTGTGAGTGAATGAAAGAGAAATAATAACGAAAAAGATATAAAAGGTATTATTTAATTAAACGGGAAAGGGAAAAAACAGTGATTTAATGTAATTATATGATACACACATATATATATATATATATATATATATATATATATATATATATATATATATATATATATATGATAGGGGATGAGTTGAGAATGTTTCAAGACAATACCTCTAGGGTATTTTTTTAAATTTCTTCCTCTGTCGAGTGAACATAAGATTTAATACATTGAACATAAGGTGCCCAATTTAATTATAAACACAATAAGATTTATGTAAAATGATGTGTTCATACCACGTTAAATTTACAAAATTTTCAAATATATTAAAAGGTTTTCATATTTGCATTTTATTATTTTACTATATTTTCAACTCGTATACGACATGGTCCCTAACCTAGTAAGAAAAAAAAAAGAAAAAAATTATCTCACCCTCAAGAAGACATCCAAACAATCAAATTCACTTGTGTTTCATATAACAAGGACAACTTGAAGTCTAAAGCAGACAATATATACAATAATCTAGCATAATTAAAATCCATTTGATGGTCCATAAAAGAAAAGATTTACACAAACTCTGTCATCCCAACATTTGTAACTTGTTACACAGTTTTCCCCCTCTCATTTTATTCCCATTTCATATAACTCGAATTGATGAAGCCGGCCCAGTTTGCATCTATTTCAAATAGTTATGTAGACCGGGCCGGTCAAGATAAAAACATATGTTAATTGAAGTCATATTGATCAGTGGTGACTTCATCCTCTTTCAAATAAGCTAGAGAATGCATTGAAAGATTAGTATGGTATTGTTGGACAACTCCAATCACACCCAATAAAAACAATAAAGTAATAATGGGTCACACCACGTCCGTTCTCACATACAGATCAACACTGAATCAATCGTGTTGACCCGAAACACAGTTCGGTCCAGACTCGCCTCTATAATCCTTTTTTGATCCTTAATTCTAAATTATTGTTGTGTGTAAAGTTCACACCTTTTTTTTACTGAACGTAACTTAAAAAAAAAATAAGTGTGGTTAAATCCTCCAACTTTGGTTTTAGATATCAATTAAATCCCAAAAATAATTCTTGCTAGGGTTAATTTTGATTGTGGATTCAATTATTTTCTCTCTCTTTTTTTATATAAAAAAAAAGAGAGACTCTCTTATATCTAATTTATTACATTATATAAACTACAAGTCAAGAAAGAACCTAGGCTGAATCCTGGCTCCCATATCGGAAGTTACTCCTAAAACGATCGGCTGATTTGAGAAAGTGAAAGTTCAAGGGGCAATTCAAAAGAGTTTAATTAATTGGTGTAGTGGTTTTATTAATCCCAACTATCATCTTTTGTTGTTACTGGTCCCAACTAACGAATTCGCTGATAACGATCTCACCTTTTATCATATTTGCCCCCAACAATCCGCGACTAACAAAATGCTAACGTCATTAGTTGCAGGTCGCCAGAAAACCGCTTTTGGCCGAAAAATCATATTTTTTTGCCAGAAAACTCAACTTGAACACCACCTGAACACCACCACGAATAACAACTGACTCACTGCCAACTGACCACCACCGCTTGAGCACCACCAACCGATTCCGACGATGGTTCTAGAGTTCCAGCGACCTCAGTAATTGGAGCTTTGACTAGAAAAAAGTTCCTAAAGATCGGATCTAAGGTTATAAAGATGTTTGGCACGAAAATGTTGAGTTTTCCCCCAAAATAAAAGTGAGTTTTCCGGCCAAAAACGTTTTTTTTTTTGGCGGCCTACAACTAACGACGTTAATATTCTGTTAGTCGCGGACTGTTGGGAACAAATATGATAAAATGTGAGATCGTTATCAGCCAATTCAATAGCTGGTACCGGCAACAACCAAATGATAATAGTTAAAATTAATAAAAACCGATACGCCTAATTAATTAGGATATAATTATTAGTTTGAGTGTGTATGATTATACATTTCGAGTTCCTTTTAATGTTTTGGAAGTTTATGAAGTCTAGAAAGCAGGAGTTTTAAGTTTAAGTTAAATTCACTTTTGAGTTTGAGTAAGATTAGTATGGTTTATTTTAGTATAAACAGATGCGCTAGTGTTTATAATTGTGTAACAATAACTATAACAAACGACAACAGTTGATCTTAGTTGAGATCAAATTCCATGTTTGTGTTATTGGTCCTGATTTCCAACATCCCATACATACAAACTTGTGTATACAATATATGGACATTATTTTGATTAAAACATGTGACACTAATTTACCTTTATTCTTTGTTCATAGATCCACTCATCTGCATTATCTTTCTTGTGAATTTTTAGCAAACATTGCATAACTTATAATTGATACGCTCTTTTCGAACTCATTCACGGGTGCCAAATTATTAACAACTAACTTATAATCTGGTATAATCAGCATACCATTAAAATACTCTTTTTGATTGAACAAATATATGACAACAAACCAAGTATATGAAGTAAAAGTGTAAATTGGTAAAAAAGAATAAAAAGATGTCAGAAGTGCGATTTGAACCCAGGCCCCCTTTCGGAGACCAGAACTTGAGTCGGGCGCCTTAGACCACTCGGCCATCCTGACCTTTTGATTGCTTTACCAAAATTAATAAATATATACCGCATTACTAGAATATTAACGGTTTTTATTTCTCTATATCGTATGTGCACTTAAGGATATCATGTGCCTATTTGATAAGAGTACAAAGTGCAAACTTATAGCTTAATAATAAAAATAACATTATATAGTTACCATATATATATCTTAACTAGGTTATTGGCTCGTGTATTACACGGGCAGAAATATAAAAAACCGTTCAAGTAAACGTATATATAATTTCAAACGACAACATTTTTTTAATATGTATTTTGAGACAGCAATATAATTTATAATTTTAAGTTATACTCAAACGAAAACATAATATTGAAAGACATAGACTTACAAAAAATGGCATTACGTAGTAGAATGTTTACAAACAAAATTTTAAACTTTAAAACATAAACTTCAAAAGCTACAAATTTTACTTATAAACAATATTTTTTGTTTTGTTTGCAACTTTCTCTTACTTATCTAAAATAAGTATTTATTTTTTGTTCGTCTCTACTCTTCACTCTTGATAAATCTACATAAAATTGATCATGTGTAAAACGTGTATTTTAAGTATGCCAACCCTTGCTAGAGACTGGCCTAGACTTTTGTTGATGATCATTGCAAAACCAAACTACAACAGGAAACTGTCTTCTCTAAAATTTAAATAGAAGCTTTTTTATCTGAAGGTGTCAATTGTATATATATATATATGTGCTTATATATTTGAATAATTTGTAAATTTTGTATTTGTGTCAAATTATTTTAAATAAATGTTACGTTTGTCCTTAATTCACATATAAAAATGCATTTTAATAGTCACAAAATTATTAATTCATTTTAGCGAACATAACACCATCTGCCAAAAAATGGTGATTCGCAAACAGTGAGTTGGAGAGAAAAAAATGAAAATTAGGGTTATGAAACATATACGGGTCCATAATTGGTTGTCTAGGAGAAAACGAATCCAATTAAATGATTATTATGTTTTTAATTTTGAATTATTTTATTAGTAACAAATTCTATGAGGGCTTATTATTTTTGGAATATAGTAAGATCAACCAATAAGATGAGCCAAAAAGAATGTCTTTAATGATATTTATTATATAGATTAAATGATTATTATGATTTTAATTTTGAATTATTTTATACTAACAAATTCTATGAGGGCTTTTTATTTTTGGAATATAGTAAAATTAACCAATAAGAATGAGCTAAAATGAATTTCTTTAATAATATATATATATATAGATTTATGAATATACAATGCAGTTACATTATTATATGAATTAAACAAACATAGTTATTATTGTCGAACAATTTTGATGGGTTGAAATATTAATTTCCAATAAATTCTAACAAGACATTTTAGTTTTGAATTATTTAAATTCCAAAAAATTCTAAGAATGCATAGTATATATGGAATTTATGGAAATTGACCAATAAGAAAAAAACAAATGTCCAAAAACCTTATTGATTTAATAGTATAGGTAGATATGTTACGTAGGATATCAACATCACCGACATATACTTCGTCATTGACTGAGGTGGGCTTAATATTGATGTCCGACATCCTAGAAGATATGACACAAGATCTATGTAACTGGCCTGAGAATGTTTAAGGAGATAAAGACGTTAGATTAACTATGGACGATTATGACTAAACTAATGCAGGAAAACGACCAATCGTATTTATCGTACATCCCCGACTAAACTAATGCAGGAACCCTCAAGTTTAGTAAATTACACAATTTCCTCCACAAGTTTTAAGTATGATAACCCTCAAGTTTCATTAAGTTACAGAAACAACCCCACGAGTTTTTAGGGTGTAAGGAGTGCAACCCTAAGGTTGTATGCTATGGTGAGGGGCATCGAAGCCCCTCCACAGCGCCACGTCATCACCTCGTAAAAAGCTGGGGCATCGAAGCCCGTCCCACTATGGTTTAATGCCCCTTGGGCGCCCCAATATATATATATATATGCATATATATGTATGTGTGCATGTGAGAGAGGAGAGAGAGAGCTCTACCAATGGCGTCGGTCGTCCTCATGGCCCCCCCCCCCCTCCGCGCCCCCCAACGTTGTTCCAATTCCAACGGCGCCCTTTCTCCCCCCTTGAAAGCGCCCATAATGCATAGTCTAAGGGTACTCAAACTAATTAAAGACTTGACCAATACTGCACTGCCAACTCACTTTTCCCTCAACTACCCTGGTTACCCTAACGGCTAGCATCACTCCATTCAATCACCCTTAATAATTTTTTTAATCAAATAAAAATAAACTTTCTAAAATTATCTAATTGTACAAAGTATAAAAGACTTCTTTGCACTACCCTTTAGGGTATTTTTAATTTCTTCCTCTATCGAGTGAACATAAGATTTAATACGTTGAACATAAGATTTCCAATTTCATTATAAACACATAAGATTTATGTAAAATGATGCGTTCATACCATGTTAAATGTACAAATTGTTTAAATATATTAAAAGGTTTTCATATTTGCATTTTATTATATTTTCAATTTGTGTACGACACGGATCCTAACCTCGTAAGGCTGTATGCTATGGTGCGGGGCTTCGAAGCCCCTCCACAGTGCCACATCAACACCACGTGGGCATTGGGGGCATCGAAGCCCCAAGGCATAATGCCCCTCTATGGTGAAGGGGCTTCGAAGCCCAACCTTTTTTCTTTTTTTTTTCATAAAACAAAAAAACCAATACATATAAAAATAAAAAACATACAAACAAAAAAACCAATACAAATAAAAATAAAAAACCCTACGAATAAAAATAAAAAACATGCAAATAAAAAAATATATAACTATTGTTCGTCGTCGTCATCCTCGTCCTCGTTTGCTTATTTGGCCAATATCTTGGCTTTTCTTTTTTCCATCACCGCCCGCGACACAGGATCTATATGCGATAGATCTTTTGAGATGAGCTCGAATTCCTTTTGTTTCTTTCGCTCCAAGTGCATCACTTTGTAATCCGCAAGCATCGCCTTTCTTTCTTCGTGCATTTTCATGAGGCCCTCCTGTTTTTGTTTTTTAATGTTGGCAATCTCGGCTGGCCTCAAATCCAAGTTTTCAAGATGCGAGCTCATGTCGGAACTCTTAGATGTGATCCTGGAAGAAGATCCTCCACCTCTAGCCGCTTCCTTGGCATTATCTCTTTCTACCGGCCGTGGCAACTCATCCGGTTCGTCAAAAATTAATTCCGGATCCAACTCGTTTAGATTAAGTTGACAATGACCATCGGACATGGGCTAAGATGGCGATTGATTGGCCGAAGTAGACGTTGTCTTTGACCGTTTGGACTGTCGCGGTGGTGATGATGTCGAGACCGTATGCCACTTTGGCGAGCTTATGCATTGTCTCCAAATATCCAACATGCTAAAATCTGTTTTATAAAGGGCTTTGTATTGTTTAAGCAAGCCTCCAACACATCGGCATCGCTCATGCCGCTTTTTCTGTTGTTCATAACGCGGGTGTGAACGGCTGTGAAGTCGGTTATTTTTGTGCGTAATGACTTCCATTTGTTGTAGACGGAATCATTCCCGCGATACTCACCTCGACCCATTAAAGCAAAGAACTTGGTGCGTATTTGTACCCAAAACTCCGGCGAATGTTTACCGTCACCTTCCATACATATAAAAGCTTAGTATTAGTAAACAAAAAATTATAACATGGAAAACATATAAATATTTTTATAATATACCTTGAATCGAGTCTTCGGAAGAGTCGATCCACGCTAACGCCATTTCCTCGTCCGCTTCCCATATTTGTCGTTCGCCCTTTTCGGTTGTTCGAACGCCACCCAGTTTCTTTTTTCATGACTTCTTTTTTGACGCCAGACTTGCGTTTCGGGTACTTGCGTTTCGGGTATGTGGGTTTGTGGTTCTTGCGAGGGCATATACGGCATTGGCGACCGAAAGAACATATTGGGGTAAACAGTGGCACGGGTGGACGAATCGTCGGTCGTTGTTGGTTTGCATAGAACGGGTTGCTAAGGTCAATGTTATTTGCGAGCAAACTAGCCCAACACATACAACTCGGATCCCACGGGTTTGGGTTCGGGTTCGTGTTTGGGTTCGGTGTTGAACTTGAGCTCGTGTTCGGGTTTGGGTTTGGGTTCGGGTTCGGGTTCATGATTTGGTGTGAAGATGAAAGTTGTGAAGATGGTTAAATTTGGTGTGAAGATGAAAGTTGTTTGAGTAAAATTGAGAATGAGGTTTGAATTTATATAGAAATGTTTACTATTAATTTTTTTTAACGGATCTATTTTTAACCGTTGGGGTCGCCCCCCCCCCCCCCCCCCCCCGCGCCCGCCTTCCCCTTCACTGCCCCCCTTCCGTGTCTGCCTTGAAGGCGCCCCCGGCGGTGTTCCCCCCTCTTTCGTGCCCATAACGACCAGCCTGAGAAGAAAAAAAAACTTATCTCATCCTCAACAAGACATCCAAACAATCAAATTCACTTGTGTTTATATAACAACTAACAAGGACAACTTGTTATATATACTAAAATCCATTTGATGGTCCATAAAAGAAAAAGATTTACACAAGCTCTGCCATCGCAACATTTGTAACTTGTTACATGGTTTTATCCTCCCATTCTATTCCCATTTCATATAACTAAAACTGATAAAGTCGGCCCAGTCTGCATCCATTTTAAATAGTTATACAGCAGACCGGGCCGGTCAAGATAAAAACAGATGTTAATTGAAGTCATATTAATCAGTGGTGACTTCATCCTCTTTCAAAGAAGCTAGAGAATGCATTGAAATATTAGTATGGTATTGTTGGACCACCAACACCGAAGCCGATATATTCATCTCAGGCGAGATCAAAAGGTTCCCGACAGGCCCCATCTCGGGGCACTTACTTCTTTTCTTCAATTACGCCACCAGCTCGCCCTCGGGCATCCTCCCGACTAATATCAAGTTGCACCGGCTATGTTCACGAACCGCCTCAATCACCTCGGCTGAATTCTTAACCACTCTCTCCACATATTTGTTTGTACTACCCTTTAATAACTGTTCCTTAAATTCAGCAATGACGTCATCATCCATCGACACGGCTTTGATGCTGCCCCGTCCATCGATATCGACACTAACCGAGTCTGGGTGGGCTACATCACGGTCTAGAACAAACCAGACCATGACTAGATTGATCCCGGGGTGCTCAGCCATACGGGCCCCATAAGCTAACGCCTCGTGGTCCTCATGACCACCAAAGAACAAAACCGCCACGAGCGAGTCAACGTTGCTCGCGGAAACATGTGTGTTGGGTTTTAACAAGATTATCAAAGTGATAAAACCTTACTTTTACCAAAAACGCAGCGGATAAATGTTTTAAATCTTGTTAGTTTATAGTGTATAAAACCAATTTTATAAATGCAAAACCCAAACCCGGATCCATATACGAAATACATACTATCAAACACATGCATGTCACTATAAGTTCATGCATGTTAAACTACCTTTCAAGTAAACCAAAAACCGGGTGAAGAAAGAGTGATTGAAAGGCAAGAACTTGAATATGGAAGCTTCTCAAGCTAGCATACCCCAAGCCTCCGACAATACACCTTTGTTTAGCTAGGATTCACTTGAAAAACCAACTCCTCCTTGATGTTCTTCCTTGTGGCTGAAAATGGGAGAGAAAAGGAAGAGATGAATGTTTTGTTACTTGCAAAAAAAATTGTAAGAATGAATGAAAGAGAGTTAGGGACTTAATGGAAGCACCACCCATGGCACCCACTCACATCCAATGCATATCTCAACTAAAGAAAACATAATAATATAAAATAAAAGGTGTAAGAGAGTAAGGGGGGCGGCCACCCTCTCACCCATTTCAAATTTTATATATATATTTTTGTCTTTAAATAAGTTTTATATCATAAAACTTACATTGTGTTATTTCCCAAAATAAATATAACACAATATAGGTAACATGCTTGGTAACCATTATTCACATATTTTTATTTAACCATATTAAATAACACTATGGAATGCTCTCTCTCAAAGTATAAATCATCCATATGATTAATTTATTTCACAAGTACAATGTATTTAGAAACCCCTTTCCAAATAACTCAAGTGTTAATATTTGTTTGTTATGATCATATCATATATAAACAAATATTATTGGTGTTTGTCTAGCTTGTTATTGGGTATGACCCGACTTGGATTATAACGTACTAGCCACATCAATAATGATATATGTCTTGGGCAGACCGAGTCCAACAATCTCCCACTTGCACAAGATACATAGAAGATTGATGCAAGTAGCAAATACCGCCTAACTACGGTTTACTACCCTTAATACGCATGACGAAGTGCCATTCAATAACATCATCCCCTTCAAGTCCCTTGAAATGATTTAGGTGAATCTATCATTTATCCTTTTGCCACGGATGTCATGTCAAATCCAGAGACAAAGAGTGATCATTCTCTGTTGATTTAACTTAGCAGGCCTTAGACATCTTACTCCCAACGAATAAGAGGGACAAATCCCCTCTTGACTACATACGTCTCTCACAATCACCTTGTACTATACCTGATCTTAGACCTATGTACTGTCATGTTTCAGAGCAGTGAAGAACTAAGTCAAAGTATAATAGTTGGTGAATATCAAGACCCAATATGTATCTCAGGTCGGAGGATACTATGATATTCGCCTTTTACTCATATTAGATCAATCAGAAAGATTCCATGTAGTAACATTTGAGAGCGGGTCAGTCCAATATTTATATCCCATAAATATCTATAAACCTTGATAGCAACCTTTTGCTCTATATTCATACCTTATGAATATCTACCAATCCAAGTTCATAATAGTCTTACCTTCATACTTGTTCCCACAATTATGAGCGACTACGGACATTTAGAATAATTAACTTATTCATGGATTTAAACATACTAAAATGGAACGTAACTCAAAATGTCATAATAATAAACCATAATCATATGAATGAGTGAAAATAACAATTGTTCCGATATCCAAATACAAAATTAGATCATATCCGATCACTAGAATATCGAAGTCCTAAGGCACAAGTGTGACCTTCATGCTTTGGCCTTTCAAGGAGCTTCGTGAGTGGATCCGCATCGGTGTGAACTTTGCGAATACATATCTTTCCTTTCTCAACTTCATCCCTTATGTAGTTGAATCTCGGCTCAATGTGCCTCGTCTTTTGATGAGCACGAGGTTCCTTGATTTGAGCAATCGCACCCTCGTTGTCACAAAAGATTTCTAGAGGGTCCTGAATGGTACGGACCACCCCTAGGTCGACAATGAATTTCCTAATCCACGCAGCTTCTTGAGCTGCCAATGGGGTGGCAATGTATTCCGATTCTGTGGTGGACAAAGCTACCACATCTTGTTTCGAGCTCTTCCAAGAGACTGCTCCACCATTCATAACGAAAACATATCCCGATTGTGATCGAGAATCATCTCGATCGGTTTGGAAACTCGCATCCGTGTAACCTTTTACGACGAGTTACTCCTCACCCGAACCGTATATTAGAAACATATCCTTAGTCCTTCTAAGGTATTTCAGTATACTCTTGACCGCCATCCAATGGCTACTTCCCGGATTATGTTGGAATCTACTTGTCATGCTTAAAGCGCATGACACGTCCGGTCTAGTGCATACCATTGCATACATGATGGATCCAATAGCCGATGCGTATGGGATCCCATTCATTTTATCTTGCTCTTACTTTGAGCTTGGACATTGAGACGCACTCAATATCGTTCCTCTTTGAATAGGTACCAAACCTCTCTTAGAGTTCTCCATCTTGAACCTTTTCAGGATTTTGTCAATGTATGCACTTTGGTTTAAACCTATCAACCGCCTTGATCTATCCCTATAGATCTTTATCCCCAAAATATAGGCGGCTTCACCAAGATCTTTGATGGAAAAACAACTTCCAAGCCATGCTTTTACACTTTCCATGGTTGGAATGTCATTCCCAAATAGTAGTATGTCATTAACATACAATACTAAGAAAGTAATGATGCTCCCACTAGCTTTCTTATACACACAAGCTTCATCACCATTTTTGATGAATCCAAATTTCTTAACTTCTTCATCAAAACGGTTATTCCAACTAATAGATGCTTGTTTCAATCCATAGATTGATTTCTTTAACTTGCATACTTTGTTAGGATGTTGTGGATCGACAAAACCTTCGGGTTGAACCATATAGACATCTTCCTCAAGATGCCCATTTAGAAAAGCGGTTTTGACATCCATTTGCCATATCTCATAGTCATAATGTGCGGCTATGGCAAACAATATCCTAATAGACTTTAGCATTGCTACGGGAGAAAAAGTTTCATCATAGTCAACCCCTTGAGTTTGAGTGAAACCTTTTGCTACAAGTCTTGCTTTATAAGTATCCAAGTTTCCATGCACATCGGTTTTCTTCTTGAAAACCCACTTACTTCCAACCGGTTTGGAATTAAGAGGTGGTACAACCAAATCCCATACTTGGTTGTCATGCATGGATTGCATCTCTACGTTCATGGCTTCAAGCCATTTGTCACAATCGGATTGTGAAATTGCATCACGGTATGTGGTGGGTTCATCCGAATCTACCACATAACATCCATCCATGAAAAATCCATATCTTTCGGGTGGATGTCTAATTCTACCGGATTTGCGAACGTTTAGTGTGTTTTGATCAACCATTTCATCATTCTCAACAACCTCTTGTTGATTGCTAGTGTTAACCAAACGTGTATCGGCTTGTGGTTCTCGATCCTCCTCGAGTTCCACTGTTCTACTAGTACCTTCCATAAGGAACTTAGTTTCCAAGAACTCGGCCTTTCGAGCAACGAACACTTTTTGCTCGGTTGGGTTGTAGAAATAATATCCCATGGAGTCCTTGGGATATCCTACAAAGACACACTTAGTGGACCGACTTTCAAGTTTGTTTTGGGTGTTGTTCTTGACATAAGCCTCACAACCCCATACCTTTAAATATGTTAATGATGGAGCCCTTCCATTCCATATTTCAAAAGGTGTCTTGTCCACTTTCTTGGTTGGGGCCATATTTAGAATACGGGCCGCGGAGAGCAAAGCGAAACCCCAAAATGATAGAGGCAATGTGCTTCTAGCCATCATAGATCGAACCATATCTAATAGAGTTCGATTTCTCCTCTCGGACACACCATTATGTTGTGGTGTTCCCGGTGGAGTAAGTTGTGAGATAATCCCACAACTTCTAAGATGATCTTGGAAAGCATCACTTAGGTATTCACCTCCTCTATCCGAACGAAGTACTTTGATGGTTTTATCGAGTTGATTTTGTACTTCATTTTGGAAGATTTTGAACATTTCAAAAGCTTCATCTTTGTGTCTTAACAAGTACATATACCCATAACGACTATAGTCGTCAATAAAGGTAATGAAGTCTCTTTCACCATTCCTTGTCCTTGCCTTAAAAGGACCACATACATCCGAATGTATGATACCTAATAAGTCTTTTGCCCTTTGGTTTGTTCCACTAAAGGGGTCCTCGGTCATCTTTCCTAATATACAAGACTCGCATTTATCGAATGAATCATCGCTTGATTCCAAAAGACCATTCTTTTGAAGTGTATGTATGCGATCTTTGTTTATGTGACCAATACGACAATGCCAAAGATAAGTCTTACTCAAATCCATTTTGAGTCTTTTGGTGCTTGATTGGTACAACATGTTATCATAAGATGTGTTATCATGAACTAATTCATCAAATGCCATTAGATGGCATTGCTTTAAAATAAAATACATCATTTATGAAAACATAAATACAATCATCCATAAACTTAAAATCATAACCATATTGTCTTAACAAGGAAACGGAGATAATATTCCTAGTCAAACTAGGAGCATACAAAACATTATTTAAAA
This sequence comes from Bidens hawaiensis, assembly GCF_021521415.1. NCBI lineage: Eukaryota > Viridiplantae > Streptophyta > Magnoliopsida > Asterales > Asteraceae > Bidens > Bidens hawaiensis. The sequence continues at coordinate 39,701 of NW_027500654.1, forward strand.
TAACTTCCAAACCATTTGGAAGCTTCAAAATGTAGTCCCCTCGGGCTTCGACAACAACCTTTGCTCCGTTGCCCATGAAGAGACTAATATCTCCCTTCTTGAATCCTTCATTTCCTTTGAACCCCTGCAACAAATTGCAAATATGAGTTCCACATCCGGTATCCAATACCCATGTGTTAGAGGAAATAATATTAAGATCAACAGGAATCATGAAAGTTGTACCCGAGGTTTGCCCCACATCCCTCTTAGCTTTCAACTCTTTTAGATAGGTTGGACAATTCCTCATCCAATGCCCTATCTCCCCACATCCAAAACACGGATCCTCCGTGCAAACCTTTGGCTTCTTTTCTTTTGGTTTGGGTGGTCCCGCTTTCGCCTTTCCCTTGAACTTAGCCATGAATTGTCCCTTACTTTTGGCAACCTTTGCCTTAGGTTCCGGGTGATGCATCTTCCTGTTGCTTCCCTCATTGATCGTGAGAACGGGTAAAACCTTTTTACCCATTCCCGTCTCGGCCGTCTTGAGCATTGCATGAAGCTCACCAATGCTCTTGTCCCACCCATTCATGATATAATTCATAACAAAAGTCTCAAATTTCTTGGTTAGCCCATTTAGGATCAAATCTGTGGCTAACTCGTTTGAGACGCGGCAATTAAGGCGCTCGAGACGATCAATGTGGCTTTTCATCTTAAGCACATAGGAGGAAACGGATTGGGTTTCTTCCATACGACATGCATGAAGCGCTCGAACCGTTTCGAAGCGTTCCACCCTAGCTTGTGTAAGGAACATTTCCTTAAGTTGGGTGATCATGTCGTATGCCCCATGAAGTTCAAAATCCTTTTGAATTTCGGGAATCATAGTTCCCAACATGAGGCAAGAAACTTGCACGGAATCCTCATTGTGCTTTACCCAATTGTTATAGTTATCGGCATCGTCAATGCTAGGTTCTTCGGGAATAGGCTCGTCTATCACGTAATATTTCTTTTCTTGCTTGAGAACGATTCTCAAGTTTCGATACCAATCCATAAAGTTTGTATAGTTTAGACGATCCTTATCGAGAATAGATCTTAGTGATAGGTTGTTAACGGGTGGAATAATAACGTTAGGTGGATTGTTGATTGCGGCCATCTACAAATATAACAAAGCTCAATTTTAGTATTTTCGATATCAATAATTAATTTTAATCGTTAATACCCTTTATGTCTCCTAGACAATTAATGATTAAAATCTAGAACCCAACGTTACATTCAAATAGTAGTTAGGTGACCTTTATCCTACTATTTAAATTAACAAGGTAGTCAACGTTTGACAATTGCAACCTTTTACAACTTCTAGTTTTATGGGATCGGTTAAACATCTTATGTTTAGTTGGCATGTTTAATCCCATCAACACCATTGTATACCATGCTTCGGTGACCCTATTCACATGGTTTCCAATTTAAGTCGTCCTACTTATACACACGTGTGAGTTTACATATATAAGTGGTTAGGTGACCTTTATCCCACTTATATGGTAAACCCACCTCAAACTCCCAAGTTTCCTCCAACATGGTTAGGTGACCTTTATCCCATATCGAGTTCCCAAGTGATTCGAGTGTTGTATAAAAGGATGGTGTTCGACTTATTTTATAAAAGAGATTTTAGTTTTCTAAATTCTAGATTGGAAAAGCGTTTATGTACCTTTCATTTGCATGCATTCAAATGTATGGTATTAAGTTGAAAAACCCATTTTCAAAATTCCTATTAATAAAACCCATTTTATTATGAAATCATTATACTTTAATAAAACCAATTTTTATTACCTAACGATTTCTAAGGAACCAATTTTATGCTAGTTGTTGATTTTAAGTAGTTAGCAAACCATATTGCAATAACACAAACAAAAGAAAATCAACCATGCAAGCATAAAACATACAACCACAAGTTCATAACCATAGCCTCCTAATGTTGACTACACTTGTTGACCGAAGATAAGTGTGTCAAAAAGGTCTTTCTTAAGGGACCCGAAAGGACATAATCTTGTGTCGGTGAACTCCCACATCCAAATGCTCCAAGTGTTCACCCCCGTGTTATGGCCTCCTCTTTATTTGGGCTTCTATCCTTGCATTTTCTTTTACAAAATATGTCCTAATACATTTTTCTAGTAAAAAAAATGCATCTAATCTACTTATTATTACAAACCAAATGAATGAATAAATAGATTACAAACCCAAATAAATATTACAACCATATCGAATGAACAAACAACCACTTGAATAAACAAACACATCAACACAATCATTCAACCAAACACAAGGCCATGGCTAGGTTATGAACATCCAACACACATCCAAATGTGCAATAATACAAGACCAATATGGTTCCCCTTTTTCCCTCAAACTTTCGGCCCAAAAAACAACCAAACCGAAAGTTTCGGGTTTTTGTCCAAACAACACAATCAATCATCCAAATGACTTAGTTTTTCAAGATTACCACATGCATGTAAAGCATAACCTTGAAAAACCATGGGGTAACCAAAACCTCTAAAATTTTCGCCAAATGGTAAAATCCCACCATAAACCCGAAAATTTTCGGGTTTAATGAAGCATGCATCCGTATAAGCGGTTCTTGATGCCATTGTTGGGTTTTAACAAGATTATCAAAGTGATAAAACCTTACTTTTACCAAAAACGCAGCGGATAAATGTTTTAAATCTTGTTAGTTTATAGTGTATAAAACCAATTTTATACATGCAAAACCCAAACTCGGATCCATATACGAAATACATACTATCAAACACATGCATGTCACTATAAGTTCATGCATGTTAAACTACCTTTCAAGTAAACCAAAAACCGGGTGAAGAAAGAATGATTGAAAGGCAAGAACTTGAATATGGAAGCTCCTCAAGCTAGCATACTCCAAGCCTCCGACAATACACCTTTGTTTAGCTAGGATTCACTTGAAAAACCAACTCCTCCTTGATGTTCTTCCTTGTGGCCGAAAATGGGAGAGAAAAGGAAGAGAGGAATGTTTTGTTATTTGCAAAAAAAATTGTAAGAATGAATGAAAGAGAGTTAGGGAGTTAATGGAAGCACCACCCATGACACCCACTCACATCCAATGCATGTCTCCACTAAAGAAAACATAATAATATAAAATAAAAGGTGTAAGAGAGTAAGGGGGCGGCCACCCTCTCACCCATTTCAAATTTTATATATATTTTTGTCTTTAAATAAGTTTTATATCATAAAACTCACATTGTGTTATTTCCCAAAATAAATATAACACAATATAGGTAACATGCTTGGTAACCATTATTCACATATTGTTATTTAACCATCTTAAATAACACAATGGAATGCTCTCTCTCAAAGTATAAATCATCCATATGATTTATTTATTTCACAAGTACAATGTATTTAGAAACCCCTTTCCAAATAACTCAAGTGTTAATATTTGTTTGTTATGATCATATCATATATAAACAAATATTATTGGTGTTTGTCTAGCTTGTTATTGGGTATGACCCAACTTGGATTATAACGTACTAGCCACATCAATAATGATATGTGTCTTGGGCAGACCGAGTCCAACCATGTGAACTCCCACCAAACCCGCGGTCCACTAAGATACTAACCGAACACGGGGCGTGCTCTAAAACCTTTCGGTTAACATGCCTGCAATTAAAAAAAACAAAGAAAAATAATTTAGCAACACCCTATTTATATAAACTCACCTTTATTATCCAGTAACATTTTTATGTATTAGTGAAAACAACTTTAAATTATTATATGATTGCATTAACACATTTGTACAACAAAAATGGGTTAAAACTATGAACCGGAAAACATTATTATCATATTTTTGATTAATGAACTCACTTAGCTTTGCAAACGTTATTATAAATAACGTTTACGGATCAAACTCTTTTAAACTTAACGAGCCCGTTAACATTTTAACATACCTGTATTCAGCTCGGGTCATCTCGAGATGGCCATCGAGTCTCAAATGCTTATGAAACGGGAGAATAATCATGGCCGCTCTCCTACTCTTGGCCCCGTTACATATATCCTCGTGCATACTCGAAATAGCCAAAATGGCGGTTGTGGGTCGGATCGAGACCTTGCTCAGCTGCTCAAACGTCTCGAATGCCACCACGATCTGATCCGAATCGGCCTGCGAATTTTTCTTCCAAAATGGGGACCCGTTTTTCCTCGCCTTGTGAACCATGAGTATAGCCGAAGACCGCTTGCTGAACTCCATAAGGTGCATTGCGTGGACCGTAAGCGTTTCCTTCTTCCCGGTCCCACGCGAGGCTTCGATCAAGTTAATTATTGTTGTTAGGTTTCTTATTCCATGGAAAGTGAAAAACATACGAAATGGGCCCGTTGCGAACCCCTTTCGTTAAATTGTTCGGTGTTTGTATTCCGACTTTGAGGGCTTTTTCGCGGGCTTGTTGAAGAAACGTGGATCTACTCACTGGTAGAGGTGTTCAAAAAAACCGGTTACGGAACCGGTTTGGCCGGTTCAACCGGAAACCGGTTTTTTAAAAACCGGTTTTTTTAAAAACCGGTTTGACCGGTTTACGTAACCGGTTTACGTATCGGTTATACGTTTTGGAGCCAAAACCGGTTTTATAACCGGTTTTTTTTATAACCGGTTTTTTTTAATAACCGGTTATTAAAAAACCGGTTAACCGGTTTTTAAAATAACCGGTTTATTACCGTTATAAAAAAAACCGGTTAACCGGTTTTTTAATAACCGGTTAACCGGTTAAACCGGTTTTCGAACGTTACCAAACGGCTTTATAGCCGTTTTTTTTTTTTTTGACCGTTTTTTAGCCGTTTTTTTTTTGTTTTTTTACCATTTTACCCCCACAAACATCTATATATAGTTTAGGTTGGGTATTGGTTAGATCACACTTGATTATACAACTCCAAACGCTCTAAACGTTTATTTCATACGCGATTATACAACTCCAAACGCTCTTCTTTCGTAGTCGTTTATTTCATACTCGAGTATACCACTCTTAATTCGTAGTCGATTATCATGGCCTCCCAAAGTGCTGCTTCATCGGTCAACATGGGTGCCTCGAACACGGGAGAAACCGTCGTTCGGGTCATCCCCACGAAACGAAACCAAGATATTTGGCAACATTTCGACCTATGCGAAATGTCTAACGGAACCCAAAAAGCTAGATGCAAACATTGTTTGAAGTTTTATAACAAAGAAGCAAACTCCAGTTTAAGAGCTCATGTAGAAAAGCCCTCTTGCAAGGTCTTGAAGGACGAATCCGGAAGTAGTTCGCAGCCGGAGATGACGAATCAAGGAACGGTGTTTACGTACGACCTTGAAGCGGTACGTCAACAGTTTGGCAACTTTGTGATTCAACAATCACTTCCTTTCAACCACTTCGACAACCCTCAATTCACGGAGATGATGCAAAAGTATGTTCAACCACGCTACCAACACGTAAGTCGTTCGACCCTTAGAAGAGATTGTCTTAAAGCATGGAAAAACGCTAAATCCGAACTAATTTCATACTTTTCAAACTTACAAACTGGTGTGAACTTAACAACGGATGTGTGGTCGGTACCTAATGGTTCGCCCGACTCATACATTTGTGTGACGGCTCATTGGGTTGACCCCCGGTCGTGGCAAATGATGAAACGAACCGTTGCGTTTCAATTGTTTGATTACCCGCACACGGGTAGAAATATTTTTAAACTCTTGGATAAAGTCATTCGACAATACAAGATTGAAGATAAAATCTTTTCAATATCGTTTGATAACGCGTCCAACAATACGGCCGCGGTTGGCCATTTAAAATTAAAGTATAAACCTATCTGTGATGGAGCGTTTTTTCATAGCCGATGCATTGCACATATTATCAACTTGGCCGTGCAAGATGGGTTAAACGTGATCGAAACGCAAAGAAACAATTTTAAAAGAATGTTACGAGATGTTTTTAGCAACAATTCAACATTTTCAAGATACAAAAAATTTTGTGAAGAAGCTAACTGTCAATGGTTGGGGCCTAATTGGGATTGTCCAACAAGATGGAACTCGACTTGTGAAATGTTTGAGAAAGCCATCCAACAAAAACAATCGTTAATTGCGTTTCATCAAATTTTGTCAAATAGGGGTAAATGTGCACCGTACGATCCTAGAAACTGGTTATTGATTGAGATCGTTACGGAGGTTCTTCAAATTTTTAAATCTTGCACAACTAGTTTATCCGGGGTTTACTATCCAACAAGCCCCATTGCTTTACCAAAAATTGCTGTCATGTGCACAAAGTTGACTGAAATTCATTGTAGGGGTGCACCTTATTTTGATATGGGTGCAAAAATGAAAGAAAAATTTAGAAAATATTTTCAACAACTACCCGCTGTTTTGACCTGTGCGGCTGCGTTAAACCCTTGCATCAATGTTGGTGGTGTTGAAGCTTTAATAGAAAAAATTTGTGATGAGCTAGAGTTAAACGACGATCAAAACCCCCATTATAACCAAACTTTAAAGAATGCTTTCAACACCACCTTGGCAAACATGTATGATGTTTACCTTACAAAACACGGGTCGTCTTCCCAAATTCATGACTCGTTAAGAGCTGTTGCCCAATCCCAATCCCAAACCGACCTTGAAATGGGGATGTACTACATGATTTGGGAAGACGCCGGTAAACGTCAAAGGGTAAACACCCCAAGCAGTGAACTTGGAAGGTATGGTGGTACCAACTTTGTGAAACACATGACTCCGGATGAATTTAGAAGTCTTGATATGCTGGCTTGGTGGAGAGGTAAGGAGGATGAGTTTCCGATCCTCGCCGCCATGGCCAAAGATTTACTAACGGTCCAAGCTTCCACGGTAGCTTCGGAGTCTGCTTTTTCTGTTTCTGGCAGGGTTATATCGATTAGGAGGACTCGACTCACTCCACCAGCTGTAGAGATGTCGATTTGCTACAAGGATTACTTGGACTCTTTAGATAGGGCACAACATCAACGCTCACTCGAGGGGGAAATGGAGTATGAGGCGGCCTTGTATGAAGACGAGGTCAATCAAGGACACACTCAACCAATGACCGATGAAGAAGCCGCGTACGACGATTACCTAAGGAATAGCTCGGGATCGGGTAGCGAAGAAAATGAGTAACAAACATCAACTTGTTAATGTAATCGTGTCTAAGCATTCTTTAATGTTTGTATTTTTGAGTTACGAATATGCGATAACGATTTAATGTTTGTATTTTTAATGTAAAAGCTATAAATGAAAGTTATGTGTTTTTAATCTTCCAAGCAAAGAATGCTAACAACGAAACCCTAAACCCTAAACCCTAAAGCAAAAAAAAAAAAAAAAAAAAAAAAAAAAAAAAAAAAAAACCGGTTAACCGGTTAGACCGGTTATTAAAAACCGGTTGTAAAAAAACCGGTTTAATAACCGGTTCTAACCGGTTTCTAAACCGGTCCAAACCGGTTTGGCCGGTTTGAGTTTTCATTGACAAAAACCGGTTAATAACCGGTCCGGTTACTAACCGAACCGGTTTTTTTCTGGATAAAAAAAACCGGTCCGGTTAATAACCGAACCGGTTTTTTCAAAAAAACCGATTTGTGCACCTCTACTCACTGGTAGCAGATCTACTTTCCTCGGGTGTGATTATACTATTTCACCGATGGTTCTTCTGGGTCTGTGTTCTTCCACCTACAAAATGAACAGCGCCGTTACTTACCCCTCAGAAAGGGACAGAGGGGTCCTCTTTGGGGTAACCCTCCGGCGTGAGAATCAGTGTATTTGTGGAGAAGATAATAGTGCGTGTAAGAGAATCTCAAGAGTATTGCTGAATAGCTGAATACCCTTTGATTGTGAGACTGTCTGTTTGTATGTAACTGATTGTGAGTGAAAGTAATTCAATATGATTGAATGTGTTATCACTGCTTGTAACTGTCAATGATTGAGTATGAATGTGTCATCAAAGTGGAGTTGATGCTGTATTTTTAATGCTAGGGTTACCGCCGGTTGGGCTCAACCTCGTTGGCTTCCTCCAATCGCACTGCGCCACATGTCCTCTGGGACACCTGGCGCTTTCTCGTTGGTTGTAATCACGTGGCAACACATGTGCCATGCTGAGTTGTCGACCTTTCATTTGGCAGCTGTCAACATCAGCATATTCTTACTCCTTAAAAAGATGCCTTCTGGAAGGTTGTCTGACGTGCACAATCAAGGTTGCCCTAATCCTAATTTGGATAAGGACGAGGTTGATTATGCGCACGTGTGATATGCGCCCATCCTGAGGATGCGCGAGGTCTTCTCTTTATTCTCACGCGCAGATATTTCATGCGCAGATGTGATATGCACGAGCATGTGATATGCGCCGCGCGCTGATGCGCTGCGCGCATATGTGATGCGCGAGCATGTGTGTCTGGGCAGATGTGATATGCACGAGCATGTGATATGCGCCGCGCGCATATGTGTGCCTGAGCATGTTTTGTATGCGCCATGCGCATAGGTTTTGGCTTTGTGCCTTCATAATGTCTTTATCTTGTGGGTTGACCCGCCTTGCTCGGTGTTGAGGCGGGTACATACCTCTTCAAGCCCCCCCAGTCTAATGTGTGTCTTATCTCGCGCGAGCGCGGTAAGATGGATATTAGACTTACTGATTTTTGTCTTTTAATGGGGTTTTGTCGTTTTCCTGGTTGCTTCCATCGTTGCGCGAAGTTCTATCCATTTGGTTGAAAACGAAGGGTCCAAACACGTGGTTAGTTGGTGGTGACGTGCGCCGTAAACGTGTCAGACGTTTCGTGTGCTCGAGGTGCTACAGTTGCCTTTCATGTCCCCTCACACAGCTGTCCTGAACACGTGTCGCGCTCGCATTGGTTAGCACCTGCGAGTGGGGGCGCGTCTCTGTTCCGTGGCAGGTCGGTTACATTTTTATGTCCCCTCAACAGTGTTAGGGACACGTGTCGCGCCCTCGTTGGCTTGCACCCGCGAGTGGGGGCGCGTGAAATCCGATCAGCTGCCACATTTCTCTCTCCTGGGCCTATAAAAGGAGGCCCTTAGGAAAATTTTTATCTTCATCTTCATTGTTGATAATTTTCGAGTTTCTGCCTTTCACATTCTGATTTGAGTGTTTTCATCTTTTCGATTTCTCGATTATCTGCTGCTGCAGTTGTATGTCTGATAGTTCGGACTCGTCTAGCCCTTCAATCACCTCTGTTGCCTCTCGAAGACGCCGTGTGAAATCTGTGGTGATGTCGACATTGAAGCAAAAGGGGAAGGGGAAAAGGGTTGTTGAGACCACATCGGAGGAAGTAGGGAGGACCAAGGCCACCCAAAGGTGGAATGAAATCCTCTGCAAATTGAAGCAGGCCGATCTCGACAACCTCATCGCCTCTCAGGGCTTTCCCACCCTGTTTGGCTGCATGTTGCCTAGGTCCGGGCAAACGGCGGCGGACCCGCCTGCCGGCTATATATCCCTATATAGCCACTTTTTCACCCACTGCAACCTTCGTCTCCCGATGACAAGGTTTGTGGGTGCACTGCTGAAGTTCTACGGGATTCATATATCCCAAGTCCATCCTTTTGGACTCGTGCGCGTGACTCACTTTGAGTTCATGTGCAAATCCCAGCGCGAGGAACCCACTCCTCGGCGCTTTCAATATTTTTACAAGCCCAAGATCCAGGACAATTGGATCTCTTTCATTCCTCGCAGTCAGAAGGTGAAGTGCTCCACTGTTTCATTCAAGAGCCTTCATGACTGGTCTGAGAGGTTCTTTTACATTAGGGCTGGTGTGATACCCATCCGTATGACCATGCGCTCTATCTCTTCTGCGCCTGCGGATGAGGGTGTCCTCAAGAACCCAACTGGCGCCTGGGTTAAGAAACTGACCGCCGAACCATCCCCCGCGAAGAAAATTTGCGAGGAGGCGCTGGTGGGGGTCGGCATGAGTAAGCTTTGGGCCGACAGCGCGCTTGAGCCCGTTATCCAAGTCGACGGGTTGTGTAAGTTTATCTCATTGCTTTATTTATTTTTTCTGCGCGAACATAATTCTTTTGCTGATATCACTTGACTTGTTTTTGCGCAGTCACCAAGGATTATGTCCTTGCCGCTTATGATGAACAAGTGGAGGGTGGCTCCGTCGCGCTTGGCGCTGGGGAAGTTGGTTTCCCAGATCGCTTCGATGACATGTTCATCCCAGTGGATCTGGAATTTGACTTTGACAGTGACGCGCCTGGTAAGCCTTCGCACTTATGCTCATTCCTTTAGAATACCCAAGTTTATTAACAGTTCTGTTGGTTGTTTTTGCAGATGCGCTTGAAAACTACGAGCTGGAGCTCGCGGAAGAGGAGGAGGAGGAAGAGGAGGCGCCCCTACTAAAGCGCAAAGCTAAGGGGAAATCTGGCGCAGGGGCCAGTAAGAAACAGAAGAAAAATGACACCCCTGTTGCTCATCCCCATGCTCAAACGAAGGGACCTAAGGAAACCCAGGTGTTTACCACCAAGGTTTCTTTAGCTTCCCTGCCTGTGAGAGTGGGCAGACCTCCTGTCCACTTGAGGTATGGTGGCGTCACCTCCTCCGTTCGCGCGGCTGAAGAGAGAAGCAGTGCCGCGCCTGCAACAGGTATACTTTGTTTATCTTCATCTGGCTGAATTGTTATTAAACCTTTGCTCCTTTGAATGTTTGCAGAACCGGAGACGGTAGCAGATCAGCCACAGGCGCCACAAGGTGCTGAGGCTGCGCCGGGGGCTGCTTCGGAGTCCCCTGTTCTACCCTCTGAAAAGGGTAGAATGAACTTTATGGCGATGTTCGCCGCGCGAACAGAATTGCGCCAAGGTATGCTTTGCACACTTGTCTTCTTTATTTTTCTTTTGGATTCAGTCATAAACCATTTTTCCTTGTTGATTTGTTCATAGGAGTTGTAGCTGGCGTACAAGTTGCTGGCGACACTCCTGGCGCCGTTGGCTATTCAAGAAGATGAGGAGGATGAGGGGGCTCAAGCTGAGGACTCCTTGGGAGACCGCGCCAGCCCTGCGATGCCACAAGTCTTCGCAGCGCATACTTCTGGTGGGGCTGGCGCTGACTTTTCTGTTTCATCCCCGCAGGTATGTTTTAATTTGTTGCTCCGCTGCGCGTACCTCCATATAAGTATGTTTATGACTTAGAACATTTCTTGTGTTTTGTAGGAAGGTGACCACGTTTATCGCCCGAGATGGAATATTAATGAAGACAGTTCCTTCCAATCCATGGGCGTATGCGAGGACTTCTGGGCTCATGCCGTGCCTCCTACTGAAAGGAGGTATCAGGAGGAGCGCACCCGCGCTGACTTGCTCAACGATCACATTTTCGCTGGGTCAGCTTTCTTTGCTGCCTCCCAAGAGCTTCATCGCGATTATATTAAAGTACGCGATGCTCTTGTGGCAGCCCAGCAAGAGGCTAAGGTGGCTGCCTGGAACCTTTCTGATGCTCGCGCACGAGCTGAGAAACTCCAGGCGGAGCTCAGCGAAAACCGAGCAAGCGCCAACACCGCCTATATTAAGCTCGGGCATGAGCTCCAAGCTGCGCGGGAGAAGCAGCAGTTGGCGGAGGCTGAAGTTGCCAAGTACGCGCGTAGAGTGCGTGTCTTGGAACAGCAGGCTGAGGCGCGTGACCAAGCTATCGTCCAGAGTATCACTGAAAAATCATCACTGGAGAGCGAGGTTGCGCGCCTGAAGAGGGAGTTGGCGGCCGCGCAGGCCGATAGAGATGAGGCCTTGGCGACGGCGGCGTCCAGCCAGGAAGCACTTGGTGCTGCGCAGGCGGAGAAAGAAAAAATTTTGGCGGCAGCAGCGTCTGATAAGGAGGAGCTAAAAAAGACTAAGGAAACTGTTGAGTTATTAAACTCCCAGGTTCCTGACCTCGAGACGTCTGTTGCTGGCCTCGCGCAGGATCGCCAATGGCTGGTGTCACAGGGCATAACTCGCTGCGCTTTGGCGATGAAATATTCCGCCGAGTTTCAGGCCCTTGTGATGGACTGCAATGCCGCCGCGCGCTTGGTGGGCCGAGCCGAAGGGTTTACGGATGGGTATGAATATGGCATGTTGAAGAAGAACCCATCCGAGTACCCTTACAAGAGCGACGCGGCCTGCGCGGACATGGCCGCGGTGGGGGAAAAGTATATGAATACTCCCATCCCCATCCTTATGCAGGTACCTTGACCTTAATGAGTTTTACTTGATTAATTTTCCAAGTGTTTGTACTCAATACTTTTCTATTGATTTTGCAGATAGCTGCGCTTGCTGACCAGCCCAACCTCGGCGCGCTAAAGAAGTTGCTCGATGAATGCGAGAGGGCTGGTAGCGATGATGGTGGCGCGGGGGATGTTGCCCCTGCCAGCGGCTCTGGCGCTGCGAATAAATCTGCTCCTAACACCGTCGTGATAGAAGACTCCAATGAGGAGGAAGAACTTGACTATGGTCAGTTCGGAGATGAGGAGCAGGCCGTGCCAGATGCCGCGGGAGGTGATGAAAGTGATGAAGTGGCTGACGTCGACGTGGAGACTTGAGAAGCCCTTCATCAAATTTTACATATTTTATTTTTTATACTTGTAATTTGTAACTCATCATACTTGTAAATTTCAATCCAATGGAATGAAACTTGTTTTCTCTTTTTCACATCTTGCGCATTTCCATTCATCTCTTCATGTTTGCTTGTATAGATATAAGATATGCTTGCACGTTAAAATAAGAACAAGGTTGTAAAAAAATTATTCACTTAACCTCTGTTCTATTTTGTTTGTGGTTTCGCAGTATCTTGTTTATGCTGACATGCGCGCTAACTCTTCATTATTTCTTTTTTGCGCGTCGTTGTCGCGCGGTATTTATATGGAAGTATGAGTTTAGCCATTATATGTCAGCGTGTGTTACTCAGATATCCACTATGATTCCGCGCGCGACCTCGACCTGAGACCTTAACATGATATGGCATGTACTTTGCCTTAGTTGTGTTTAAGGATTTTTATGATCAGGCTGCGCTGGATGTAAGATGGATGTTTGTGAGTGTTTTGAGCTAAGGCTCTTTGTTTTGGGCTAAGGCCCTGACGTTTTTAGAGTTAAGACTCATTAACGTGTTTGAGCTAAGGCTCGTAAGTTTGGGCTAAGGCCCTGGCGTTTTAGAGTTAAGACTCGTTAACGCGTTTGAGCTAAGGCTCGCGCATGTATGTTTTACTTCGCTTTATTTTGCTTTGAAGTCAATATAGTATTGTCATATTGCTCCAAATTAATAAAGGAAGTGTGAAACATGTATGCAAAGGTAATAGAACAAATATTGAAAGATAGCGCGAATCATCATTCATGATGGCTTAAAAGCCTTGATTACATATTTGAACATTTACATGAAGCATTTTCTAAGCTGTGCCGCGTTCCACGCGCGCGGTATCTTTTTTCCATTCAAATCTTTTAAAGTGTACGCGCCTTTCCCCAAATCTTCTGAAATTTGATAAGGTCCCTCCCAATTGGGGGACATTTTTCCTGGGGGTATCGCGCGGCTAGCTTCATTGTTTCGAAGGACAAAATCATTTTTCTTGAAGTGGCATTCTTTAACGCGCTGATTATAATATTTTTCCAGCTTTTTCTTGTATTTGGCTTCATTGATGATAGCCGCTTCTCTGCGTCCTTCAAGCAAGTTGAGGTCCAATCTTCTTTCGCGCTCGTTATCAGTCTTGCTCATCATGAGTACCCTATGGGATGGGCATCCAATTTCTGCTGGGATCATAGCCTCTGTCCCATAGGTTAGGCTGAACGGGGATTCGCCGTTGCTAGTTTTGCTTAATGTCCTGTGCGCCCACAGGACATTAGGTAACTCTTCGACCCAAGAATGGGATTCCCCCTCCAACCTTTTCTTAAGCCCATTTAACAAACTTTGATTCGCGCGCTCCACTTGGCCATTCCCTTGAGGGTGGTAGACCGAAGTGAAGATTTGGTTGATTTGCAATTCTTTGAGCCAGCTGGAGATCTTCCTGTCAGTGAATTGTTTGCCATTGTCGCTCACAATTTCCATGGGAAGGCCAAAACGGCAAATGATGTGGCTCCAGATAAATTGCTTCATCGCCTCAGCTGTGATTTTTGCTAGTGGCTTGGCCTCAACCCATTTTGTGAAATAGTCTATCGCCACTACCAAAAATTTCACTCGCCCTTGCGCTTGCGGCAGGGGCCCCACAATATCAATGGCCCATTTGTGGAAAGGCCATGCGGAGGTCACTGGAATCAAGTTGTTCTTTGGACGCATGGTGTTTGGCGCGTAGCTCTGACATGCCTTGCATTTTTGGATTTCTTTTAGCGCATCCAAGTACATGCCTGGCCAATAGTAGCCTGAGCTCATTGCCTTGGCAACCACCATGCGCGGACCAGCGTGTATTCCACAGATTCCTTCATGAATCTCCCTAATCACATAGCTTGCTTCTTCAGCATCTAGGCATTTCATGAGCGGTCCAAGATAAGAGCGCCGATATACTGTACCATCAAGTAGTTCATAATTTTGCGCCTTGTGTCTTATCTTTCTCGCCTGTGCGCGATCGTCCGGTAACTTCCCCTCCTTCAGGAATTCCATTATTGGAGTTATCCAGGATGAAGGGGTTGTATGAATTACAAGAACAGATTGCGTTTGCACTGACGGGTTGCTCATCACTTCTACCCTGACATCTTTGCCAAAGTGATCAAAATTAGTTGAAGCCATCTTACTCAACGCGTCAGCAGACTTGTTTTCGCTGCGCGAGATGTGTATGATTCTGAAGAAGTCAAACTGCTCGACGAGCTTTTTTGCCTGCTCTAGATATAGAGGCATTGTGTTCTCCTTGGCGTCATATAGGCCGTTGACCTGAGCAGCTACCAAGTAAGAATCAACATGTGCCTCTAGCCTTTTAACTCCAAACTTGCGCGCAATGCGCAGACTAGCCAGCAGGGCTTCATACTCAGCCTCATTGTTGGTACTCTTGAAGTCCAACCTAATAGCATAAGTATATTCATGATTATCAGGGTCCACCAGTTTAAGGCCTGCGCCGGACCCTTCGTTGTTGGAGGCTCCATCAGTGAATAGCCTCCAAACATCTTCTTCATCATTTGCTCGCGGAGGGTCTACCTCGCGCTGAGCTTCTTCAATCTTTCCCTCTGGGATTTCCGTGATGAAATCCGCTAAAACTTGACCCTTTATTGCTGGACGAGGTTTATAGGTGATCGTGTGTTCACCTAATTCCAGCGCCCACTTTGTCAGCCTTCCGGAGAGCGCGGGGCGTCGCAAGACTTGCTGGATGTTGTAACCAGTCAGTACTTCAATAGGATGACCATTGAAGTATCTATGAAGCTTGCGCGACGCGTGTGTTAGTGACAAAACTAACTTTTCCATGATGGAATATCGCGTCTCAGGGTCTGTCAGCACCCGACTCACATAGTATATTGGCGTTTGGATCCCCTTGCGATCCACCAATAGTACTGCGCCGATGGCGCGATCTCCAGCTGACAAGTACAATGTAAGGGTTTCGCCAGGAAGTGGAGCTGTGAGCGCGGGCAGCTTTATGAGACATTCTTTTACCTCAGTGAAAGCTTGCTCAGCCTCAGGCGTCCACTTGAATTGGCTCTTCTTCAAGCAGTTCCTCAAAGTGTTAACGAATGGAGTAGATTTGCTGGCGTGGTTCGCTAGGAACCTGTTGATTGACACCAGTCTACCATTCAGCTTCTGAACCTCTTTCATGGTGGATGGTGAAGGCATGTCAAGGATGGCTTCCACCTTCTCAGGGTTCACCTTGAAACCATCCTTAGTGACCATTACACCAAGAAATTTCCCCTCTTCCGCGCCGAAAGTACATTTGCTCGGGTTGAGCTTCATGTTAACTTCCGTTAGGCGCTGAAGAGTTTCCTCGATGTCATTGAGCATTTGTCTCTCCTCCCTGCTCTTGATCACTAAATCATCAACGTAGACTTCTAGATTTCTTCCGATTTGTTCACTGAAAACCGAATCCATAAGTCTCTGATAGGTGGCGCCCGCATTCTTTATACCAAAGGGCATTTTTGTGTAACAAAAAACACCCTTGTCGGTCCTGAAGGCCGTCTTGTCTTCGTCTTGTGGTGCCATTTGAATCTGGTGATAGCCTTTGTAGGCATCCAGGAAACATTTGAGCTTGAATGGCGCCACGGAGTCCACCTTTGCATCGATGTTTGGCAGGGGGTAACAGTCTTTCGGACATGCTTTGTTGAGGTCCTTGAAGTCAATACACATCCTCCATGACCCGTTGCTTTTCTTTACCATCACAGGATTGGCTACCCACGTCTGGTATCGGATCGGGCGGATGATGTTTGCGCGCAACAGGTCCTCCACTTGCTCATTCATGGCCTTCGCCTTTTCATCCCCCATGATTCTCTTTTTCTGAGCAATTGGCTCCACCGACTTGAACGTGTTTAGAGAATGTTGCGCCAAGTCCCGCGGGACCCCAGTCATATCGGAGTGTTGCCACGCGAAGACCGACGTGTATTTTGTGAGCAACCTTTTCATTCTCAATCTCGTTTCATCTGAAATGGTAGCGCCAATTGTGACCGGCTGCTCGGGGAATTTTGGGTTTAAAATCCACTTCTCCGGCGCATTGTCCGCCATTGGAAGTTTCATTCTCCCTTCCCGCGGCGTACTTGTCACTGCGCACAAATGATCGCGATAAACAAATGTTACGCCTGTTGGTGTATGGAACCCCAATGCGCCGTGAGCTGGCGACGGTATAGCATTAAATTGGGCAATCGTTCCCCTACCCAGGATCATATTGTGGCATGACGTGGTGGGCAAGACCAAGAAGTTGACAACTTCTGCTCGCTTGTGCTCATCATCCCCCATAGTTAGTTCAAACTGAATCTGGCCTAGGGGATGGATAATTTCATTTGAAACACCACAGATTGGTGCGTTCACAATTTCGAGCCGCGCTTGGTCTGCCGGGTCTAACTTTCTGAAACACTGCTCATACATAATGTCAGATTCACTTCCAGTGTCCACCAGGACTTTTGACACTTCGTAATGAGCAATGTGTGCGGTGATGACGAGAGGACTGCTTATTGAAGGGCCTCCCCTGATTCTTGGGAAGATGACTTGCTGCTCGCGCCAATCCCCGTGGATTTGCGCGCTTCTCTTTTTTGACGTCTGCCCTTGTCGTCCCCCCTCAGCCACACAGATTCTTTTGTATTTCTTGCTGGCAGAGGCTCCTTCCGGTTGCTCATCTTCTATTCTTTGGTTTTTCACCAAGTGAGCCAGCCTGCCAGACTTTACATCCTTCTCGATCGCATCCTTTAAATGATGGCATGCGTCGGTGTTGTGGCCCGGGGACCTGTGAAATTCACAATATTTGCCACTGTTTTGCGGTCCCTTGTAGTGTAGTTGCTTGGGGGGCTTGAATTGGACATTCTCAGTACTTAACACCTGTGAAGGTGTTTTAGTGAGGGGTGTCCATATTCTTGGCAGAGGTCTGCTAGGATCTCTGCCGCCCTCCCTCTTGTCACCCTCCCCGTGTTTACGAGCATCCTTTTGGGGCTGGGGTGAGCTTGGTTGCGCTTGTTTTTCCGCGGAAGAAAAACTTGTTGGCTGCAACCTGGACCATACAGAGTTCTGTTTGGCCCTCTTCTCTTTGCTGCGCGGTGATTCAGCCTGATGCGCTCTTTCTCTTGCCCTATCTTGGGCAATCTGTTTCTCATTTCTCGCGAAAACTCGCGATGCCTCCATTAACTTGGCCCACGTGGTGGGCATACCATCTTTGCTTACGAGAGCTCGTCGTAACTGATCACTGCGCGCGCCTTGTATAAAGGCCACGCGCAGGAGTTGCTCAGTTATACCCCCGATTGCCAGGGACTCCTGATTGAAACGAGTGATGTAATCTTCAATCGTTTCATCATTCCTGCGTATGCAGTGCATGATGTCATCAGGATCGGGCGTGTGCCTGCGCTGCTGTACGAAGTGGGCTTGGAACTTTTCTAATAGTTCCTCGAACCCATCAATTTGCCCTGTCGGCAAGCTCTCGAACCATACCCGCGCTGCGCCCGTGAGGCAGCGAGCAAACATATGACACCATGTTGGCATCGTCCAGCTCTCTAGGTTTCCCGTGTTATAGAAACCTTGCAAAAAGTCATCTGGATCTGTTGTGCCATCATATTTGCCCAGACCACTTGGCATCTTGGTCTTGTGCTGGATGGGAGCCTGCGCGATGCGCGCAGTAAACTTTGAGTGTTTTACCAGGATGGCTGGTCTGTAGGGTGTGGTTACGTCCACTTGCCCTCTGACCGGTGGGCTGTACGGCATGTGCAGATCCAGATCTGCTCTGGCTCCAGGCGCCATGTTCACAGGCGCGCGGATCTGTGAGCCTCCTGCATAAGTATCCCGCGTCTTCCTCATGCTATGCACTTCTTCATCACTGAACTCAGTGTGTGCAGTGTGAACAGAATGTCCTTCTTCCGGCGCGCGCGGCCTTTTTGTAGGCTGCTTATCAATCGCTTGCCTTTGTGTTTGGTCGGCTAGCTTCTTCTGTTTGACCATTTCAGTGTACTTTTCCATCAGACGCCGCTGCTCATTTATGAGCCATTCATTCGGATCGTTTGTTTCTTCTTCTGGACCCATTGGTCCTTTCAGTTTCGCGCCGGCCATATTTTGTAATGTGAGATCGTCTGGAGGAGTTTCAGTCTGGCCGTGAGGGGTTGTGACGAAGGGACGGTTGCTGGTGGTACGCGTAGAATCACGCGGAACCCTCAGAACCTGCTGTCCGTCGTTAACACCCTCACGTTCAATATCCTCCAGAGGTTGATCAACGTTACGAACGCCAGAAACCATGGTGATTTTTTTTTATGTAGATCTGATGAGATCTGATTGCCGTTTGTAACAGTGGATGGCGCCAATGAAGAAACGTGGATCTACTCACTGGTAGCAGATCTACTTTCCTCGGGTGTGATTATACTATTTCACCGATGGTTCTTCTGGGTCTGTGTTCTTCCACCTACAAAATGAACAGCGCCGTTACTTACCCCTCAGAAAGGGACAGAGGGGTCCTCTTTGGGGTAACCCTCCGGCGTGAGAATCAGTATATTTGTGGAGAAGATAATAGTGTGTGTAAGAGAATCTCAAGAGTATTGCTGAATAGCTGAATACCCTTTGATTGTGAGACTGTCTGTTTGTATGTAACTGATTGTGAGTGAAAGTAATTCAATATGATTGAATGTGTTATCACTGCTTGTAACTGTCAATGATTGAGTATGAATGTGTCATCAAAGTGGAGTTGATGCTGTATTTATAGTGCTAGGGTTACCGCCGGTTGGGCTCAACCTCGTTGGCTTCCTCCAATCGCACTGCGCCACATGTCCTCTGGGACACCTGGCGCTTTCTCGTTGGTTGTAATCACGTGGCAACACATGTGCCATGCTGAGTTGTCGACCTTTCATTTGGCAGCTGTCAACATCAGCATATTCTTACTCCTTAAAAAGATGCCTTCTGGAAGGTTGTCTGACGTGCACAATCAAGGTTGCCCTAATCCTGATTTGGATAAGGACGAGGTTGATTATGCGCACGTGTGATATGCGCCCATCCTGAGGATGCGCGAGGTCTTCTCTTTATTCTCACGCGCAGATATTTCATGCGCAGATGTGATATGCACGAGCATGTGATATGCGCCGCGCGCTGATGCGCTGCGCGCATATGTGATGCGCGAGCATGTGTGTCTGGGCAGATGTGATATGCACGAGCATGTGATATGCGCCGCGCGCTGATGCGCCGCGCGCATATGTGTGCCTGAGCATGTTTTGTATGCGCCATGCGCATAGGTTTTGGCTTTGTGCCTTCATAATGTCTTTATCTTGTGGGTTGACCCGCCTTGCTCGGTGTTGAGGCGGGTACATACCTCTTCACTTGTAGACCGCAATCACCGAAGGCGTCGTGATGAATGTCGTTACAAGAGCCATTAAAACCAATATGGCAAAAGTTTGTTCATTTAGCACCTGAAAAGTAACAAATAATAAAGTTATAAAAAATCGTATCTTAAAAGTTATGACTAAAAACAAAAAATGCATAAAATAAATTAAACAAAACATGAATGTATACCCCACGGTCTTTCCCGATATTGAGAACAATGAGTTCAACCAACCCTCTGGTGTTCATCAAAAGCCCGAGAGCCACAGCCTCGGTGAATGGTATTTTACACAACAGAGAAACCCCGACAGTGCCACCGATCTTCCCAAAACAAGCAGCGCATATGACCAACACGAGTAAGCCCCAAGACTGAGCCCCTTTGATCGATGCCACATCGGTTTTTAACCCGCTTGACACAAAGTAAAGCGGTAAGAATAGGCCCGAAACAAGGTCTTCAACCTTTTCCACTAATGCCCCTGCGAACGCGCCTTCTTTTGGCATGAGTACACCCACCACAAAAGCCCCGAAAAGCGCGTGAATCCCAATAGTATCGGTACAAAAGCCCGCTGCCAAAACAACGCCCAAAGTGGCGCAAACGTATAGCTCGTCAACGGGCTCACCTTCGGGGCACCTTCGGGCCATCCATTTGAATATTGGTGGGATGATAAACGAGCACGTGACAATGAAACCCGCGCCACATAAGAAAACCCATAGGGCCATGAGTGGGGACCGCCCAGTGCCCGAGAGGGCGACAGCTAAGGCGAGTAGGATCCAAGCTGCAATGTCATTGACTGCAGCTGCTGACATGGCCATTTTACCAACATCTGTGGTCAAAAGCTTGAGTTCGGCTAGGATACGTGCTAGTACAGGGAACGCGGTGATGGACATCGCGACGCCCATGAACACGATAAACGGGCCTGCGTTGACCCCTTCGGAGACGGTCCCACGAAGGACAAAGGAAACGCCGATCCCTAAGACGAACGGGAGGGATATTCCAGCTATGGCTATGGACAGGGCCCTTTTCCCGGTCCGTCTAAGGGACTTTAAGTCGAGCTCGAGTCCAACTAGGAAGAGAAAGAACAGAAGCCCGAGATTGGCTAACGTGTCCAAAACCGGTAGGCTCCTCTTAGGGAAAACCGCGTGTAGGTAGTTTGTGTTTCGGCCTAGAGCAGACGGACCCAGTAAAATTCCACCCAGAAAAAAACAAAAGTAGCATCATACATTATATTACTTATTTAAGCAAAGTAATATAATAAAAAATCACTAAGTCAAATCTAATACCTGTGCACAAACTCATTAACAAGTTGCTTAACACAACAAAATAGTCTACAAAAGATAATCAAAACTTACAATGATTTCAGCAATGACTCGAGGCTGTCGTAACGGTTTCAAAAGGTACGCAAGAACGCGAGTGAGCACTAGAACCATGCATATTTGTATAATCACAAGAGGGAGTGCAAAATCAAGTGGATTGTTGCCTTGGAACACCCCTTCTGATGTAGCCTTCATAGGCTGTTTGCATGTCGTGTTGGAGGCCATTATGCACGTCGATAAACAAGAGCTTTTATGTCACAGCCTGCATTCACAAAATCACAAATCTTTTTTTAGTAATTAACTACTGTTTCATTCGTTAAAGAGTAGCGTTTACATAAATTACGACGACATTGTTAGCCTTTTATGAATAACAAAAAGTAGTTTAAAATAACTTTAAATTTATAAAAAAGACAGAACTTTAAATTCTTGAAAATTTATAAAAAAGACAGAACTTTAAATTCCCATATGATTTCTTGAAATTCCATAAATTTTATAAAAAATAATAAAATTCTACCTCATATGGGTATGATCCACATATGGGTATGAATGTATGATCCACGTAGGGTTGTTCAGAAAGCTCGGGCTCGTGGTTCGCTCGATAAAAGCTCGAATAAAACTAGCTATAAAAAGTTGATTTGAAACATCTTGAGCTGATTTGGATCATTTGTGTAACCGAGCCAAAATTGACCCAGGCTCAACTCGTTGGCTCGATCTTAAGCTCGTTTAACTTCAAAAATCGAGCTAAAGCCTAGATAAGTTGCCTCATTTAATTTCGAGCCCGAGCTCGAAACCACCCTGCTAGACTCGGGCTCGACTGTGAACAGCCCTAGATCCACGTGCAGTCTAAACTCTAAAGTGTGTTCTAAAGAGAGTTTTTTGAATACTAAAATAAAATTCTAAGAAACAAAAAACTCAATAAATGTTTAATGAAAAAAAAAAACAATAAAATTTGTCTGCGACTTTTATTCAAACCCCAAAATAGAATTAGCATACGTGTCTCTATTGTTGTCAAACTCCTGTTTCAAAGCCAATGTTATATTTGCATGTAGCCTATTAATATAGGGTTCCCATTGTGAAATTACCATAATACCCCCTTCTTTCCACAAGATTGGCATGACATCAAGAACAGTTACTCTTAATCTTGTTTTAGAGTAATTAATTAACATCATGCAAAAAAACAGATAGCAATCTTGATATCAAGAACAAAGTCAATAATCTTTAAATCACACACACATAAAATAATAAACATATATACATATGGAGAGAGAGACCTGAGATTGATGAAAGTTGAAGAAGATAATAGCTTGAAGGTGATTATTATAATTATTTAACTGTTAAAAAAATATGCAAAGGCTGTTCCCTGTTTATAGATCCATGTAGAATCCTATTATCTCTACACTAGTTTTATTTTAATTCACTTTGGTAATTTATCTTAACATAAATGTTGGGTGATCAGCGAAATTAGATGATACGAGACATTATCATTTATGTTTATTATTCTCTATTAACTTAAACAATAGATCATGCTACATGTATTGGTTAATATAATTATATATATAACGGCAAATTGAAAATAAATAATCTCACCTTTTATGTATTGGCCGATAATAATCTTATCTTTAAAAATCAATACCAATGGTCCAACCTTTCAATTATTTTTTGTCTAAATGGTCATCCGTTAAAAAACACTTAACATTGTTAAGTTTTTTTCAAGTTTCAAACCGATGCTTTAAGATTTTTGATCGTAAGTAGGATACGCGTCGACTGATGTAAAACTTATCTTGAAACGGTGATTCAGATTGCTTGATTTTCGTTAATTAGAAATTCAAACAC
Organism: Bidens hawaiensis; assembly: GCF_021521415.1. NCBI lineage: Eukaryota > Viridiplantae > Streptophyta > Magnoliopsida > Asterales > Asteraceae > Bidens > Bidens hawaiensis. The sequence continues at coordinate 62,713 of NW_027500654.1, forward strand.
CCGAATTTAAACACTATTTCGTCGTTTGGATCACTGTTTCAAGATAAGTTTTACATCAGTGGATGCGTATCCTTCTTCCAATCAAAAGCCCTAAAACATTGGCTTGAAACTCGAAAAAAACTTAATGATGCTAAGTGTTTTTTAACGGATGACCATTAAGACAAAAAATAGTTGAAAGATAGGATCGTTGTTAGTGATTTTTAAAAGTGAAATTATTATCGACCAATATAGAAAATGTGAAATCATTTATTTCTGGTTTGCCTATTATATATTACATAAAAGGAAAATTCATCATATTAGATATATTTGATTTTTTGTTTTATTGCATTTAATTTATACCCTTTTTTTAATATTTGAATTTTAAGTTTGATGGATAAGAAAAAATAGATAAAAATGATACTTTTAAGTATTTGAAAGGTAAATATGATATTAAGTAAATTTTTCAACAAAAGAAATATATGGAAGTAAATTACTTTTCATGTAGTTTTGAAAAGTATTTTGATAAATTTGTACATATCGCACACTTATCCAAAGAAACTGATTTCCTAAAATCATGCGAAATCAAGATATTGTGAGTAGCGTTCTACTGATTTTATGATTTTATCCAATTTTCTATTGGCATTAAATTATTGATAAGTCTTTATTTTATCTAATGATGAACACCAGCTAAACCACTAAGGATTCGATGTTGTGAGACTTAATCCACTTGAGTGTACGAGATTTGTCTGGATGCAGACAAGGCGAAACTAAAAAAAAAACTAAGGTGAAAAAACATAACCGAGTTCACTCTACGCGACAAGCATACCTATAGAGGATGAATCAAGCGAAAATGAGTTTTACGTGATGAGTAGTGTGTGAGTTTGTTGAAACATCGATTAAGACAAAGATGAGACTCTATAATGTTGTAATTAACTGGAGATTAGTTACGTGAAAAAAACTAAAGATCCACAATTTTTGCTTAAAGGTCAATTGTTCTAATGGTAGCCCTATTGCTTTCCTTACGAGAGGTCATGGGTTCATGTCATGTTTGTGACAAAATGTCTTGCATGAGTCATGAATTTTACCACAATGGACCTTCGGATGGTTGGTTTCCATTGAAATAGGCGTCGGACCGCGTCTTGAGTCTATGATCTCTGGCGTGGTGCCGTGATGGCCTTTTGCAATTGATGTACCCGCGTACGTCAACAGCTTTTTACAAATAAAAAAAAAGTTCTATAAACTTTTTAAAAGTAAATAGCTTTTATATACTTTTTTATAAATTATAACATAAATTCAACCATGGTATTCTTTCTAAATGGAGTAGAATATACATAATTAAAACGACTTATTTATGAAAACACTAACTTACTATACGTAATTAGTATATGTGATCACATGATATTACACTTTTGAATATTTCTTTAGCTAGGGGCGACTCAATCATTTTGAATTCCCAAAACTAAAGACGTATTGGGCCAATTTCCATGTCATTATTTGTTACACATTGTTCTCGTTTTCTTTTCTTTAATTCGTAAGTTTGGTTTCAAATTGATGACATTGACTTATAGTATACAACCAAAATGTTTAATATGTATAGCAAATAACAAGCATTCAAACACAGATAAAAAAAATTAAAAAAAAAAACAGAAGAAAAAAGTGACATTATTACAAGAATTTCAAAATGAGAGATTCTTGACTCATAAGGAATGCCCAGCCTCTTAAATCATCAAGCGTTTTGGGCTAACTTAGCTGTGGAACAGATGAAAACTTCATAATGAAGTGTGCTCAGGTGAGAGTGGTGTCATTCGAAGTTGCGATCGGATCTATTAAAAAATAATCAATTCAATGCATGTCTTATGTAACTGTGGGTGCTATATGCGACAAGATACATATGATTATTTTCATTTCTTATCTTGGCATGCATGTTCAGTTATTGGATTATATAGCTCATTATAAGAGCCACATGTAATGGTTAATGCTTTTAAGAAACACTTTTCATCATGTCATCATCATTATTTTTAGCCAAAACAAGTGTAATGGTTAATGATCCTTCAATCATTACCACTTCAAGTCACATATGACGTTATTGTAGAAACGCTCCACCCCGATATTGCCCGGGGGCATTTTCTGCCTTACTGTCATCACTCTTTATAGCCAAACCATATGTAATGTTAATGCCTCTTCGATTATTATCACTTCAAACCACATATGACGTTATTGTAAAAACGCCCATACTCTATAACGCCCCTATAATGCCCGAGGGGTGTGGGGGCTTTATCCACCTCCATAATTAAGAACTGCAAATAATCCAACAAGTCGGTATTGTGTTTTCAAAGCCAACACTTAATTTAAGGTGCAAATCAGTATTCATTACGGTCCCATATATGGATCATGTGGTTGCATTTAACTTGTATCATTTATTTGGTTTAACTAGCTTTACATCATGTATATATAGTGTCATTGTTGAAATATTCGGATATTTCGTTTCAATAGCAAAATGAAATTGAAAAATATTAATGAGGTTATTAGTTATACGGCGGTGTTTAAATGACGATTAACCCCTACGTTAATGTTAGAGACTTTATATACATAAATAAAACATCCCTACACGCTTTACCACCACTAAGCTAACTATAAAGCAAAAGAAGGTCAAATTTCATAACTGCAAATCAAAGCAACGTAATAACTTCATTTTCATCAAAGGTTCTCACTTCTCACCTGAACTTGATTGGTAAACCTCTTGTAATTCCGCAAGTCTAAGCAGAGCTAAACCACACAGAATCTGCCATATATTGGCCCGTCTTACACAAACGAAAACCTGAAAAAGAGGACTTTATAAGAAACTTACCCGCAATTTAAACCCTAAATAATGAAAAAAATGGCATCGAAAAGAAAACGATACCTTAACTCTTTCTGAGTTGAACTTCAAGGTATGCGCCTCTCATGGGGCGCTGGTTCAGGATAAACGGGTTATTAGATGATAAAATTAGAATATTTGTAAATTAATGTAATTGATTTGTTTCATGTATTCGTTAGTCAACCTCCTATAATCAAGGAGTGATTTGTGTAACCAATTCTATATATATACCATTCAATCCTCAAGAGAATATTGAGGTTGATTTTATCAAACTCTACATGGTATCAGCCAAATAATGATCCTCTCCAGTTAAACCCTAATTTCCCTTCTTCTTCTCCTTCCCTTCTTCACTCCATGGCCGACAAACTCACCGGCTCTATTATGCACCAAATTACCATCAAATTAGCGTCCACAAACTACCTTCTTTGGAGTAATCATATGCTCCCCATATTCACTCTCCAAAAACTGAATGGTCATATTGATGCACCGCTGTTTCGCTGCCGGAAACCGTTATTGCCGACGATAAGGTTGTTTCTAATCCTAATTTGTATTTCTTGGTTTGAAGACGACTAGCGGGTTGTCATCCTCCTCGATTCTTCTCTCACAGAGGAAGCAGCCGCTAAGGTCTTGGGTATTTCCGGCGCTCGTGGTAAATGGTTAGCCTTGGAAGCCGCCTACAGCAACTCCTCAATCGAACACATGTATTCTCTTCATGACAGTCTTTGACAATAATCGAAAGCTAACTCTATTGTCTCCGATTACCGCCGGAAATTCAAATCCATCTGCGACCAACTAGCTGCTATTGGACATCCGGTCCTAGACATGGATAAATACATTGGTTTTTGTGTGGCCTTGGTGTTTCTTTTGAAAGCTTCTCTATTTCGGTTCGTAACACCAGGCCGCCGCCGTCGTTTTGGGATCTCGTGACTCAAGCAGAGAGTCATGAACTGTTCATGCAAACCCTCCATGGCAATCACGCACCACAAACTGCTTTTCATGTACAACAATCTTCTTCTTCAAACTATCGTAGTGGTCACGGTGGTCGGTCATCTTCTTTCTAAGGTAATAATTCCCGTGGGGGTTATCATTTTGGTCGTGGCAGGTCAAATGCCAAATTCGCACCGAAATGTCAATTATGCAAAACCTATGGTCATTCGGCTCCGTCATGTCCGGAGTTATCCAAGTTTGCAAGAAATAAAAATTCCGACAACATGGCCGATGAATCTCTAGCACGGGCGTTTCATGCTCAATGCCATGTTAATATCAACACCCCGGATTGGAATGTTGATTCCGGTGCAACGGCTCATATGACTCCGGATTTGGATGGCTTAAATCAATCAGCTTCTTATCAAGGTAATTCTCGTGTTATTTTTGGGAAAGGTAAAACTCTCCCTATTACGCACACAGGTACATATAATATTTCGGATTCTCATAATTTGAAAGATGTGCTTGTTATTCCCAACCTTACAAAGAAGTTATTATCTGTGAGCAAGTTAACATCCGATTATTCGGTTGATGTCTTTTTATCTCAACCGTTCTTTCACATTCAGGATCGGAAAACAAAAAGGGTTCTTGCTAAAGGAAGGTGTGAGAATGGCCTTTACGTGCTTAAGGAAGTTCCTCAAGCTTTGGTTGCTACAATTTCAAGACAAGCCTCTTTTGAATTATGGCATGATCGTTTGGATCATGTTGTTTTTGATACTATTTCTCTTTTGAATAAGTTGGGGGCACTATGTGTTTCTTCGGTTTTGCCCAAACCAAACATTTGCCACTCATGTCAACTTGCAAAAGGACAAAGATTATACTTTGATATTAATTTGAAACGGTCTTTGAATCCGTTAGATCTTGTACATTGTGATTTGTGGGGTCCCTCGCCTATTATTTCCAATGATGGTTATCGATATTTTGTTGTTTTTATTGATGACTATTCCAGGTTCATGTGGTTTTACCCGCTTAAAACCAAAACGGCCTTTTATACGGTCCTACCCGCTTTATTAATCTTGTCCAAAATCAGTATGACAGAAAGATAAAAGTATTTCAAAGCGATTGAGGCACGGAATTTGTCAACCATACCGTTAGCAAAATTTTTGAAGAGAATGGCACGTTTCACCGTTATTCGTGTCCATATACACCACAAAAAAATGGCCGGGCGGAACGTTAACATAAACACATCGTTGAGATCGGGCTGGCTATGTTATTTAATGCTTATGTTCCAGCATCTTATTGGGTCGATGCATTCTCTTCCACCACTTATATTATTAATCGGTTGCCAACACCGACTTTGGAAAATAAATCTCCTTTGCAAGTTTTATTTTCCCAGGATCCACAATATGTGAACTTTCGTTCATTTGGTTGTCAAGTTTTTCCTTGAGAGATTACTCTAAGCACAAACTTGAACCAAGAAGCATTCCATGTGTCTTCATCGGGTATAGCTCGCAATACAAAGGTTATCATTGTCTTGATCCGGCTACATCACGCATCTATGTCACCCGCCATGCTCGGTTCAATGAGCAAAATTTTCCATTTAATGGTGCTCCTAATATTACTAGTTTATCTGAACTTGATATTACAACTTTTTTGGAAGACTTCAAAGGCTCAACATTCTACAACCCAAACCCACCTACTCCAACTTCCAATTATAAACCTACTGCTACAATACCATGCCCATGTGACACCAATTTATTCATCCATGCTCCTCCCACTATACCAACTCCAGACCAACCTCATCCTAATGTTGAAACTCACGACCCATCTACTTCAAATCCAATAACGGGCTCATCTCTTCCTACCCTACCCACGGCCCAACCCACACCATCTCACACCCAACCGATATCACCTTCCATATCCTCACCTGTAGCCGAAACCCAACAAACCACATTAGAAATGCCTACTACTTCCACCCATTCAATGACCACTCGATCCAAATCTGGAATTTTTAAACCAAAACATATAGCCGACTTTGCCTCCCTTACTCACCATCCCTTACATGTAGCCTTGTCTTCCATTGTTGAGCCACGGGGTGTCAAAAGCGCTGCTAAAGATCCGAAATGGTTAGCCACTATGTATGAAGAATTAGACGCTTTACACAGTAATCAAACATGGACTTTGGTTCCGCGACCTCCCGCGTCAAATGTTGTCGTGTCAAAATGGGTCTATCGTGTTAAGTACCATTCGGATAGGTCTATTGAGCGTCACAAAGCTCGTCTGGTAGCTCAAGGATTTACTCAAATACCAGGTCTCGATTACTCCCATACATTTAACCCGGTCGTTAAAGTGTCCATGGTTCGTATTGTGCTTTCACTAGCGGTTTTAAATCAGAGGAAATTGAATCAGCTTGATGTCAAAAATGCCTTTTTGAATGGTAATCTAAATGAAACTGTGTTCATGGAGCAACCACCTGGCATTATCAATCCCAAGTACCCGAATCATGTGTGCAAACTTTCAAAAGCCTTATATGGCCTTAAACAAGCCCCTCGAGCTTGGTTTCAACGATTGAGCTCCTTTCTTATTTCTTACGGCTTTGTTTGTAGCCGTGCTGGCATGCCATTATTTGTCTTTAAAAAGGCCGATTGCACTATGTACCTTCTGGTTTATGTGGACGATCTTATCCTTACGAGTAACGAAGAAAGAATTATTGGCTCGTTTATCTCGCGGCTTAATAATGAATTTGCCATAAAAGATCTTGGCGATCTAAATTACTTTCTCGGTCTTGAGTTGGCCTACACGGATGCAGGTATCTTTCTAACTCAATCTAAATATGCATCTGACATTCTAAAGCGGGCTAATCTTTATGACTCCAAACCGGTTAGCACTCCATTGGCACCTCTTGAAATCTTTATTACTGCCGGTGAGCCTTATACGGATCCCACTTTTTATCAGTCTTTAGTTGGGGCATTACAGTATTTGACTATTACTCGACCGGATATCTCTTATGCCGTTAATCTAGTTTGCCAGTTCCTACACGCACCCACTGTGGATCATATTAACGCAGTTAAACGAATTCTTCGTTATGTTAAAGGCACCGGCTCCTTTGGTCTCTCTTTTACTCGTCCACATAAAACCTTACTGGTTGGTTACTCTGATGCTGATTAGGCAAGATGTCTAGAAACAAGACGCTCCACATAAAACCTTACTGGTTGGTTATTCCATCTTTTTAGGCGGGAATCTCGTGTCATGGAGTGCCAAGAAACAACCTACTGTTTCTCGATCTAGTTGTGAATCTGAATATCGGGCAATGGCAAACACGGCCGCTGAGATTATTTGGATCACTCATTTACTATAGGAGTTAAATGCCTTGCCGTCGGATCGCCCTACTCTTCTCTGTGACAATAAAAGTGCTTTGTTCATGACTCAAAATCCAGTCTCGCATAAACGTGCCAAACACATTGATCTTGATTATCACTTTATATGGGAACTTGTTACTTCGGAAAAATTGTATACACATTTTGTTCCTACCAATCTTCAGGTGGCTGACATTTTCACCAAAAGTCTTCCACGGGCATCGTTTGAAGCTTTTCGTACTATGTTGCGTCTTGAACCACCACCATTCTGATTGAAGGGGTATTAGATGATAATATTTAGAATATTTGTAAATTAATGTAATTGATTGTTTCATGTATTCGTTAGTCAACCTCCTATAATCAAGGAGTGATTTATGTAACCAATTCTATATATATATATATATATATCATTCAATCCTCAAGAGAATATTGAGGTTGATTTTACCAAACTCTACACGGGTTCATAGTGGTGGCACTTTGGGAACGCTGGTTCATGAGACCGCACCCACCCAACCTCTGGTCTTCCCTGCACAGATGGCACCTACGGCTGGACCATGGTGGGAGTCTGATTCATTTGCTAGCTGGACGAAGCATTGGTGGCTCGTGAAATCCATGAAAAGTTATCGCAATGTCTCGAAGCTGGTATAAAAAGGGCAGTGGTAGTATTGATCTTTGTTTTGTTTTGGACTGTGGTTTGTTTGAGCAAAAGAATGTGTGTAATGGTGTTTGGTTGTATGAATAACTGAATGTCTTCGTATATATGACAATTGCATAATGTTGTTTGTGAATATATTCTCTTTCTTTGGACATGTTTTTTTATGCTAAATGCTACAATAATTTGAAGGAGACAAACATGTAATGAATTGAAAGGCAAAATTTACAAAATATGGAATATGAGATTTAAGAAACTAACAATCACTGTCTACTAGCTATATATTTTTCCTCCGCAGTTTTAAGAGCATAGTGTTGAGTTGCGGCCGGGCGGGTTGTACAGGAGAGAATATAATTTTCTTTGAAGTTAAGACCGGTCGAGAACCAAATTCATCTTCGAAGTTAAGACCGAGAACCAAACCTTAATCGTTCCAACTATAAGACAAAAGTAGAAACACATATATGCATGTGTAACTTTTAGAAGTGGGACATGCATTGGTTTAACTACACACAATTTTGGCAAATGTACACTAACTTGGGTGTAAAGTACAATGGATTACAATATTGCATACATACTATACTGTTGTAAGGGATGAATGATACTTGTTTTGTTAAAACTTATTACAGAGAGTAGTCATAACTAAAACTTGGATGCAGAATTGAAATCAACATTGCATCAAATTTACTATAAAAAGGTGTATTGCATAGTTGGACATATCGTTCAAAGACAGTTTAGTTTAAGTGCAATATTATAATTGCATAATAAATACAAAAATAAATGTCAGAAGTGGGATTTGAACCCACGCCCCCTTTCGGAGACCAGAACTTGAGTCTGGCGCCTTAGACCACTCGGCCATCCTGACTTTTGAATCTTATGTTTCCACTGAGGTTTATCATAGTGTGTTTCAAATAGAGTGCAAACTTATAATAGTAATAAAAATAATGCTATGTAATAAATATTTTTTAAATCTTGATTTTTATGTTGATTCTTTTTTTTAAATAACTTGATGTGGTAAAATCAAAACAGGCTTATCGAATGTTTAACTTGCGTCGCATAATTATGCAAATGTGAATACAATACTTATCAAAGTTAATAATATACTTAAGAATTTGATGATGAAGGTGTTTCTCAAATAAATGAGATGCTAGAACTCAATTTAAAAGTTATTTGGGTTTGATGAAACCTATTTTACTCTCTGTATTACGGGGTTGTTTTACATTATTCGTTTATAATATTTATATATATTTTTGAATTTATATTTTATTTATTGTAAGAAAATTAATAATATACTTAGGATTTTATGATGAAAGAGTTTCACAAATAAATGAAATTTTATAACTCAGTTTAAAAGCTATTTAGATTTAGTAAGGCCCGTTATTTTTTTTACTATAAAATTGTTTCTTAATTATAAATAATATCTTTTTTTTAAATCATATACTAATTTTTAGTATATTTCTATTTTATAGAATTTTCATATAAAATATGTGATGAGATTAATTTTTAATTTAATGAGATGTTATAACTCATTTAAGGGTTATCTGAGTTTGGTGAGACTCATACCCGTGAATTCGGGTCAAATATATGAGAAGACTTCATCTACAAATAAAGCAATCTGATAGTTTAAGAGAATTTAAAGAGATTTCGTTTATATATTTAAGATTTAAGATTAAGATAAGATCATATAAATAAAAAAAAATACAACAATAATAACCGTAACCGGTAATCTCATAAATAACAAAAAGTTATTTGTAAAATTGGGTATAAAAAGGTTGGATGAAGACAAACCTCACCGTAAGATATAGAGATAGAGAGTTTGTTTCTAAATAAGCCACGGTTTCGAAAACATGTGTAAATAAGGTAAAATAAATAAAGTATTTCTATTAGGAAATAGGCAAAATTGAATAGTTTATTTTGTTTTGATTGAAAATTGTGCAAGTTGGAGGGAGATAAGGCAAATTAGTAAATTCAACACAAAAAAAGTGGTTTCCTTTAATAGCAATTGGATCAAATATCGGCGGTCTGACATTTCCCTTTACTACGTTTGGTGTGCCTGCCAGTCCCCTGATTCATGGTATCATGGAACTGGATTTTGTTCGATTTATTTTGTGTTATTTATATGTATTTTAAACATTAATAAATTTATCAGGATTTATAATGGTAACAAAATATTTCTATCACTAGAATATACTTGTATATAAAGATAGCTAGATAGGTAAAGATGATGTGTAGTGGAAGTTGGGTTGGGTTTATTAGATTAAGTGTTTTTTAGTTTCTATTGAATTTGAAGACAAAGGTATAATTAAATTAACATACTAACTACACGAATCAGATAGTAAAATTATATATATATATATAGTGTGATTAACATATTATAGTCACACTAATCTTTTACTTAAGGAGCATTTATATATATCCCCTTACTAAGTTACCTTGTTACATATTTACCCATTTCATTTACATTTTTTTATACTCCTTAAACCAAACATATTACATATCTTCTTATTTCATTAAAACTAACTAATTAAATGATCCTTTTACCCTTAATGACATAATTAAGTAATATAGCGTTTGGTATGCAGGAATAACAGTAGGAATAGAATGATTCATTACGTGGGAATGAAAAAAGTGATATTTGGTTGCTTAATGGAATGGAATCATCCATTACACATGGAATTCCATTCCATCAAAACCATTCATTCCCACCCCCCTTCTTTTTTCATCTCATTCCTCCTTCACCCTACTTTCTCAACTACACCACCACCTAACAACTACCACCACCACTACCATCGGCACCACCACCAACTCCGTCGACACCACCACCGCCGCCACCACCATCGCCGCCGCCACCACCATTTTCGTGTCAGAGCTACCACCGTCGCCGTGTAGTTTTCTTTTTTTTTTGTAAAAGGTATTTTGAGATAGAAGTGTTTTTTATTATTTTCTATTTCATTACTACGATTTTTTTATACCAAACAACATAAAGTAATAATTTATTTCATTCCCATATGTTAACCAAACAGACAAAGGAATGGTAATGATCTATTTCATTCCCTTGTCCATTCCATTCATTCTCTCATTTCATTCCCCCTTCATTATATTACCTCCAGCCAAACATACCCTAAGTATTACATATATCCCCTTCCTTAAAACATCAATTACATAACTCCTCAAGTTTAATCCAAACCGAGTCAATATAAAGACGAACATATCGAACACTAATAAACCAATTGGCATCGAACTTTTTAATCAGTAGTAATATAAAAAAAATTTGGATTTAGTTTTTTTTACCAACAAAAACAACTCAAGTATAATAAAAAAATGTACATGAGGTAGCGGGATTCAAAGGGAAAAGTGGTGGTAGTCATTTATGGCTGTAACGAGATGGCTAGAAGCTTACCAGAAGTAGGTTGGAGAAGATGATTTGATGGTATGGGTTTAACTCTATAATTACTAATGTAACTTTGTTTTTAATTAATTTATTAATGGTAAGAGCTATAGGCAACTTAATAATTTGATATGAAAAGAGGAAATATGTAATTGCTTGTTTAGTTGTGAGAAAATATGTAATTAAGGGTGTTAAGTAAGAGAAAATATGTAAAATCCCTTTGCTTAACATCTAAATTAATGGTTATGAAGTCATGCAATATATAAAGTAATTTTACAAGAATTTACTTACACAGACGAATAAATAACTACGGAATGTAATCTTCATACACCATTCTCATGGTGACTATATAGGCCTATATGACTCGTATAGGGCTATATGAGCCATTTAGGCCACACATGACTTACAAGTGTAGAGCTATACGAGCCATTTAGGCCACACATGACTTACAAGTGTAGGGCTATACAGACGGGACAAAAAAAATAGTTTCTTTAAATTCTAAATAGCCCGCATAGCCCTATAGTTATAGGAATCGTAGGTCTTCAACAACTCAGGTAATATATGACCCGTATAACTTTATACGAACTATATAAACAAAAGATGATGTATGAAGATCCATGATAATATATAAAGATCCTATACCATAATGTATTATCGTATACAATGTTTTTAAAGTTATAAAAGGTTAAACATATCAAATCAAAATAATATTTCCTTCAAAATTTTACTATGAAAATCAACCAAATTTTCAATTCCGTTATACATTTTTTTTTCTCTTTCACAAAAACAAATATATTTTATCTTTAGACTGATATGATTGTCACGTGAGCAGCTCGTGAACCGCCATAACCTTTGTATCTTGGTAATTGAACCCCTCACAAAATAAAGCCAATAACTTATTTCAAACCGTGTTACAACTACAAAAGCCATAAACATTGGACAAAACAAAATTAGCTACAGCTACTATATATATATATATATATATATATATATATATATAACTTGTAACTATCATAGCAAAGCACACCCACTACGTGTGTGTTTTGCTATCTTGTGATCCGGATATTCGTTGCTACTTCTCGGTTACTCAATACTGCAATACTCCACTTATTGACATCAACTCCAGTGTGATCAAGTGCACCGTTACAAGTTTGTTACAGTTTGTTATAAGTTTACGTGTTCCGGAATAAGTTTGTTATAATTAAGTTCACGTGTTTCCAATTGATACCGGTTCTACAATATTGTGAGCTTGATCGGATATACTGAATGAAGAAACACTAATCGACCCCGGGCAGATTACGGATAATCTGGGGGTTAAGTAGATGTTTCCCACGAGGGTTAGGTCCGGCAAAGATGGTTGTTCTTCAGATGACCTGCAAAACAGACACCGTGAGCTCGTCACTGAGAAAGGGGGGTCCCTCCTTGTGACCACCTTCCGGCGTGAGAATCAGACTAGATTGCTCTTGAATATAAGTGTATATTAAGAGAATTAGCTAGAGAAGATATGATAATAAGATATGATACCGTTCCAAGGTGTTGGAGTATTTATAGCCGAAGGTAGGTTTCCAAGCAGGTACAGCCGGCTGAATAGTATTCCTGTTCTACCAACTGTGGGCTACGCACGTGCCATGCTGATGGTTGGTGGGTAGGCAGCGGCTGATAGTGACCAGGTCGGCTGTGTACTATTCCTTTTCTACCAACTGCAGGCTATGGACGTGCCCCGACAGGGGTTGGTGAGTAGGCAGCGGCTGATAGTGACATTAAGTAGTAGAGCGTGTTGCTCATCGTACTGTTGTCAGTGAGCTGTCGCAGCTTTGGTCAGATCTTTTGTCCATACCTTGGCAGGTATAGTACAAAAGGTCCTCCAGTAGCGTACGGACTGGCTCATTTGGGCGGGAGAGTTCCCGGCTTTGGGCGGGAGTATTCCCGGCTTGCTCATTCCTTCTTCAGGTAACATTACTGAATTATTTAAGAGTTAGTGCCTTGTGCGTGTAGCCTTGCTGCGCGGGTAGCCTTCTCTGATGGCTAGTATCCGCAGCTGCGGGAACAGGCGGAGTACGTCGACCATTGGGAGGCTTTTCCTGCGAGAACAGCTTGCGTACTGCGCGTAAGGACGTCACGTCTCTGAGCATGGTTGGTCCTGCGGATCCAGTTGGTCTTTGCGCAGACGTCCCTCTTAAGGAGTCTTGCGAGTTCAACTGCGCAGACGTCCTTCGAGGAGTCTTGCGGGTCCAACTGCGCAGACGTCCCTGTTTAAGGTGAGTCTTGCGGGTCCAACCGCGCAGACGTCCCTGTTGAAGGTGAGTCTTGCGGGTCCAACTGGGCTCTGCTGGGACCTACCTCTTCAAGTCCCCCCAGTCCAATGTTCTTCTTATAAATTGTTAATAAGTGAGGTGAACTTTTGGACTTAAGCAAGGGGTTTTGAAAAGGGTTTAGTTTTAAGGTTTTCCATGGGGATTCTTCCGCGGAAGTCCTAATGTCACGTGCAGAAATTCCCGACTTTTCTGCTTGATCTTTGGGTATGATGCGGGTAGGTCTGTAACCTCCTCGCAAGTCATGAGCGTTGAATTCCACTTGTGTAGATTCTCCATGAGGTTTTGGTAGTTTTAAACATAGTGATCAATTATGTTAAACAACCAATTCCATATTAGAGCTTCAAACAATCTAGTTCTGAACGTTCCCGCTATGCGGGGATGTTATTTCCGTTTCCGCAAGCATGGCCCAGAAGATCCTTCTTGGTTTCAATTCCCTGCGGAGTGCTAAGTATGTGAAGGGTTTTGCCTTGACACTGTACCCGCACTCGTCTTATAGTTACTTTACTTCCAAGGTATTCCTGGCGTCAATTCCCTGCAGGTGCTAAGTATGTGAAGGGTTTTGCCTTGACACTGTACCCGCACCCGTCTTATAGTTACTTGGTTGCCGAGGTATTCTTGGCTTCAATTCCCTGCAGGTGCTAAGTATGTGAAGGGTTTTGCCTTGACACTGTACCCGCACCTGTCTTATAGTTACTTGGTTGCCAAGATAAGGGGGTCTAGTCCTGCTTATTTTTGAATCTTTTTGAAATTCGAAGAGTTGGTGAAAGGATAAGAACAGTCCAAACTGTTGAAGGGACGGTTACGTCGTCCGACGGTTTCTTCTGACAGTTTCAAAACGTGCAGGAAGTTATGGCGACGTGACAGTATATGGTCATTCCAGACGCTCTTTCAGGCGCGTGGGCGCGAGTTTTCGGGCGCGTGGCCGCGAAGTTTACGGCGCACGTCCTGTCGACAGCTGTTGTCAGCTTGCTTTTTCCACGTGTCATAGTTTCATTGCACCTGCGTTTTCCTCTCTCTTCCGTATTAAATTCATCGCATTCATTGCGATGAGTATATAAAGGGGAGATGATGCATCTCAACTCAGTTTCACTTCTAAGCGATTTCCGGCGAATACTCTAACTTTTCCGTCGAGCATTCTCCTGAAATCGTTCTTCTTTCCATCCTCCAAAGCATGTCTTCTACTCATGATCTTGAAGTTACTGCTGAAGAGTCGGACGTGTATTCCGAGAACCCGACGTCCACTTCTGATAAGGACGATAAGAGTACTGCTGGCGAGTGCCAGTGTGCTCTTCCCGTCGACCAGTATCAGTACATCGTCAGGAAGTTCATGCTCGAACCTTTCGAGCCTGAGTTCCTTGAGCCTCACCAGACGGTGTACGATGCCCCCAAGGGCAAAATAGGGGTGTATGCTGCATTCTTCATCTATGGGAATCTCAGGTTCCCATTGACGAAGTTTGTATACCGTGTTCTGGAGAGACACGGTGTGCACCTGACGGAGGTACACCCAATGGCGATCGCCAAGATCCGCCATTTTGAATGGGTGTGCCTCATTCTGGGTGTGGAGCCCCATGTCGACCGCCTGATGACCTTCTACTCCTGGAGGTGCATCCAAGGCTGGTACACCTTGGTCACCCGGATCAAAGGTTTGAAGATCTGTGCTACCGAGCGCAGTCTTCGGTCTTGGAAGCGGGAGTTTTTCTATGTCTCCGCTCGCGTCGTCCCCATTGCGATGACGTTCAAGAACGGGAGAGCACTCCCCAGCCTTCACGCCTCCAACTACCAGGAGGCGGAATGGTTTGCCAAGATCTCCCGGATCCAGACTCCGGTTTACCGTTTGTCGTTGATTTGAATTTAGAGGGAAAAGTAACAGGAGAGATGGAGAACAAGCATTTGTTCATGTCGGCTTTGAGTGTGGGACTGGGAGTAGGAGTAGGACTTGGGATGGGGAAGACGATGAGTCGATGGACTGGCGGTGACGATTCGTCGGGAATCGGACTTACTCCGCAGACGATGGAGCGGGAGATGCTTAGTATGATTGTTGATGGGAAGGATAGTAAGATCACGTTTGATGAGTTTCCGTATTATTTAAGGTACATCGTAGTTTCTACTTCGATTCAAATTTGATTAGTTAGTGTTTACATTTAAATAGAAATAAACCGACAGTAAGTTGTGTTGCTAGCCTTTTTATTTTTTTTTAAATATCAAGATTAAGTCGTTTAAAAATTTAGTACTTCAATTTTAATTTAATTAAATAAAAAGCGAATCAGATTTGGATGAATTACTAATCGTCGAGGCATGGATATATCATGTATGGCGATTTAGCACAATCTTTATAATTCTTAAGTAGTCGTGTGTGTAGCAGCTTTGTTCGACAAAACTATTAGTATAAAAGATTATATGCAAATCTTATTCAAGTATCTATTTTTGAGATTTGAATATTCCTAAATATTCATTTTTATAAGCACGTAATTTGTGTGTTACGCGAAGCCAATTTAAGTATCTGAATTTTAGTATAGAAAACACGAGAAATAGATTATTCGTGAATTTGATTCGGGCATCTTAATTTGGATTTGCTTACCAAGAATGTCGTTATTTTCGTAAGCATGTGATCAACGATATGCTAAACAGATTCAAGTATCTGATTAATGTCTTCAAAAATGTCTTTTTCGTCTATGTCTATCTGCTTGTGAAGGTCGAGTCAGATTCGAGCCTTATCTTCTAGGTTCGCGCGTCACACATGGTCATATACTATTGAGACTAAAAAGATAAGCTTATAAAGTCCCCTATGTGATGAAAATGACTATTTTGTGCTTCTTTTAAAATGTTTCAGTAATTTTTTTATGGGGGGGTCTAGATATTTACAACACACTATAATCTTTTAGTATGTTGGTGATGCTGGGCACATGGCTAAGTGGTGTTAGTCACACACACCAAATAATTTATTGTTCAAATAGGTGACTCATTGCAAAGGATACTTTTGACACTTTTGTCTTGTTTCATATGCACACTATGGAACAGCCTTTGTTTTCCTTCTTTAGTAAATCTTTGTACACGTACATAGGAAAATGAATTCTATGTATCATCACTATGATGAGCTGCCCATAGGGCTTTCTTTATCTAGAATTAGAAACTCCCATGTTACACATATTAATGATTAATCTTAATTAAAAAAAATCATAATGGGCGATATTTTATTGGGAAAATTACTAAGGTAGCCATTTTAACCTACTAGTTTCTAAGAAAATCTATGAAAATAAAAAATTCCAAAAATGTTCATTTGAAAATGGTCATACAGTCCATTTTCTAACAGGCATCGTCACAAACGGAAAGCCAATAATATCTAGCCACCTTTCACGAAGTTGTTCGGTCCGGGCAATCCCAAAAGACGTGTATTCTATCATATCAGAGATGTCTCCGAGACTTGTGAAAAAAAATTTAGCCTTAGGCGAAAAATTTGGGCTTAAACAATAAGAATACATATTTTTTTAATAAAAATAAAAATTCGGGCATGTCAGGGTGTCGAGCTGGGGTTCCGTCGACCACCCGGCCCTGCCTCATAGCCGGCTCTGTATCTTATAATCATGTTAGACTGTGTCCATGGCGGACCCATGGTTTTCTTTTTGTTGATATCACTATTTCCAAATATGTAGCGAGTAGGTGTTACGTTTTTTATTTGGTTTATAATGGTTATTTTCTGGTGACCGTTATAACAGCAAGCAGACAAGAGTTTTTACTTACAAGTGCCGCCTTTGTTTATCTGAAAAACATCGATTTCGCCAAGCATACAAGGAGCCTTTCTCCAGCGAGTCGAACTATATTGTTGTCCGGGCCCGCAGGTAAATTAAACTTTTTGTCACGCTTAAACATATTTAATAATATCGGCATTTTGTCACGCTTAAACATATTTAATAATATCGGCATTGTCTGATTTTTCGTATTTTTTTTACTTGCAGAACCTTACCAGCAAATGCTTGCCAAAGCTTTAGCTCATTATTTTGAAGCGAAG
This sequence comes from Bidens hawaiensis, assembly GCF_021521415.1. Classification (NCBI taxonomy): domain Eukaryota; kingdom Viridiplantae; phylum Streptophyta; class Magnoliopsida; order Asterales; family Asteraceae; genus Bidens; species Bidens hawaiensis. The sequence goes on from NW_027500654.1 coordinate 80,187, forward strand.
TTGTTACTGCTAGATGTCACGGATTTCTCACTTAAGGCGAGTTCGCAAATTAATAATCTTTTCTACTACGTAAATTTACTAATTCTCGGTTTTGATTCTTGTCAGGTCCAAAGCAAATACGGATCTTCCTCTAAAGAAAGTGTAAGCAATTCTTTTAAGTATATTGTTCTTTTGTGATTATTATCATGTACATGAACATGTTTCTATAGGCGTTTCAGAGGTCCACTTCAGAAACAACCTTGGCACGAATGTCCGAGTTGCTTGGATCAACACTATCTATGTTTCAAACAAAAAACGAAGCGAAAGGTATCAATTTCTCAGTTTCAGTTGTTATGTTCACGGACTATATTATTCACCAAGAAAATGTTCCTAATGATATTTTGATATCATAGGGACGTTACGCAGACAGAGCAGTGTCTCTGATTTTGGATCAAGGTATATATATGTCATAAAATTCGTTTGACAATAATATTGCGTATGGTTGGCAATTTTTTAACTTTCATCCTTTCGCCCTTTTTAAGGGGGGCCGAAACGTTCTCAAATCCTCCAAATCTTAGGAGAAACGCGTCTTCATCGACTAACATGGAAGAGCTTGCTACAAAATGTCCAACAAATCCATGTAAATTATTTATCTAAATTAATAATATTTCAAAAATCATTTTTACTTATTGTAAAGTTTTAATTTCTTTTTTCTCAGCTCCGCTTAGGCGAACAAGCAGCTTGGCTTTTGATGAGAAGCTTTTTATACAAACTTTATACAAGGTATGCCTACTACCTTCTGAGTAGGGGTGCGCATGGTTCTGTTTGGTTGTTTCCGGTTAATAACCAAAACCAAACTTGGGCTAAAATTTTTGCTTATAAATACATGAAGTGGATGCTTATGTACATGAAATGAAGGTATAAATGCATGAAATGGAGATATAAATACGCGAAATGGTTGTATGAAATAGGGGTGCAAACAAGCCGAGCCTGAGCTCGGCTTGTTTAACTTATGTGGAGCTCGGTCTCGAGCTCGCCTCGTGAGTAGATTCCCAAGCTCGGGCTCGGCTCGTTTACTATTTATTAATTAATTTTTTATATTTATAATTATTTTATATATATGATTTTTTTCAATTATAATTTTATGTATAAAATAATATATATTATTTAGTTACTTTTAGTTATTTTTCATAAAGTTATATATATATTAATTAATAATTATTAAATATATATTAAAAAAATATATAAATGACAAGCTCATTTAGGCTCGCGAGCCGGATCGAGCTCGATAAGTGAAGCACGGGTTCGGGACATCGGGCTCGTTTATTAAACAAGCTTACTTTTAGGCTCGAGCTTGGGCTCGGGCTCGATTCAGCCCGGCTCTTTCACAAACCGATCTCAAGTAGCTCGCGAGTGTACAAAATATAATTTTGAAATGGAGGTCTAAAAACTAGAAATATATTAAAATATGAATGGTTTTGTTCGGTTTGGTTAATTTCGGTTAACCAAGTGTACAAAATATAACCCATGGCCGATTTTTGGTGACTTTGGTTTTCGGTTAATTTGGGTTTGGTTTCATCGGTTTTCGCTTTGATTTCGGTTATATGGTTATTGCTCACCCCTACTTCTGAGCTCTGTCGCAATAGTATGTTTCTTTATAAGCCAAAATATGTTTAAATCATTTTTTTTCCTGTGAAAGGTTATAACTTTCATATCCAAGAACAGTCCTATGGTATTATACGTTCGAGACGTCGAAAAGCTGCTATGCAGATCACAAAGACTATACACATTATTCCAAAACATGTTAAAAAAGATATCTGGACCAGCTCTGATCATCGGGTCACAAGTCGTGGACCAAGAAAAAGATTACCGCGAACTGGACGAAAGAATTACTTCTGTGTTCCCATACAACATCGAAATCAAACCTCCGAAAGAAGAAAATCATCTTGTTAGTTGGAAGAGTCAACTTGAGGAAGATATGAAGATGATCCAGTTTCAAGATAATAGAAATCATATTAGTGAAGTGCTTGCGGCTAATGATCTCGACTGTGATGATCTTGCATCTATTTGTGTGGCGGATACTATTGATCTTAGCAAGTACATTGAGGAGATTGTGGTATCAGCTATTTCGTATCATTTGACACATACTAAGAATCCGGAGTATCGTAATGGGAAGTTAGTTATATCTTCTGCAAGGTCTGGTGATTTTTTTTTTTTTTTTTTTTTTTTTTTTTGAAGTTAAAATATTTTGTTGACTTGTGTTTACTTGATTTAAACAGTTTGTCTCATGGTTTGAGTCTGTTCCAGGAAGGTAAAACTGTTAAGGACACCTCAAAGGTAAAGAAACTCACTTTTCGATATTATATTTTACGAACGGAATTCGTTCAAACTTTTGTTGAACAAACAATCGAATACGAAGTTTACGAACAATAAAATGAACAAAGCTTTCTTGTTCGTATTCGTTCGTTAAGGTTTGTGTTTGTTTATGTTCGTTCGTTAACAATATAAACGAACGGTTCATGACGTAAACATTAAATATGCATTAGGCCTACAAAGTTGTTAAAAGCTAGATTATGTTGTAATGAGCCAAAAATATATAAATATGCATATTAACGATTAACGAACATAAACAAACGAAACTAAGGAACGAGACCTGTGTTCATGTCCGTTCACTTAACCAAATGTACAAGTTCTTTTGTTCATGTTCGTTTATCAAATAAACGAACTTTGTTGACAAACTGTTCACTGATCATTCGGTCCGTTTACATGCTTAACACTGCAACATTTATTGCAGGATGCTGGTGGCCCGAAACCAGAAACCAAAGCTGAAAGCACCTGTCCTAGCGAAGCAGAAGCTTCCGGTCCTAAGAATACTGATAATGTGGCCCCTGCAGCACAAAGCTCCAGTAAGTTGAAATGTCAAAATTGTTTTTGTTATATTCAAATTTGATAATTTTTTTATAGGGAGTGCCTGCTGACAACGAGTTTGAAAAACGCGTAAGGCCCGAAGTGATACCTGCAAGTGAGATCGGTGTGACATTTTCTGATATCGGTGCATTAGACGACATTAAAGAGTCACTTCAAGAGCTAGTAATGTTACCTTTAAGAAGACCAGACTTGTTCATAGGCGGCCTGTTAAAGCCATGCAGAGGAATATTATTATTCGGTCCACCCGGCACAGGGAAAACCATGCTTGCAAAGGCGATCGCCAACGAGGCAGGAGCGAGTTTTATTAACGTCTCAATGTCCACCATTACTTCAAAGTGGTTTGGTGAAGACGAGAAGAACGTTCGGGCTTTGTTCACTCTCGCAGCTAAGGTTTCACCGACTATAATATTTGTTGATGAAGTGGATAGTATGCTTGGTCAGCGGTCAAGAGCCGGGGAGCATGAAGCCATGAGGAAGATTAAGAATGAGTTCATGACTCATTGGGACGGGCTGTTGACTAAACCGGGTGAGAGGATTCTTGTTTTGGCTGCAACTAATCGGCCTTTTGACCTTGACGAGGCGATTATGACGCTTTGAACGAAGGTAGTCATTAACTATTATGCCTGTTTTCAAGTTTACATTCATTCTTGAAATTAAGAAAATAAGATCTGAAGTTCGGTTTTGTAACAGGATTATGGTTGGGCTACCGTCGGTGGAAAATAGGGAAATGATATTGAGGACGCTTTTGGCGAAAGAGCATATCGACGATGGATTGAACTTGAGGGAGCTTGCTACGATGACAGAAGGATATACCGGAAGTGATTTGAAGGTGGTTTAGTGTTTATGGTTTCATAAGTGTTTATTTGAATTTTTTAACTAACTTCAACGTCTGGACGACGATACAGAATTTGTGTACCACGGCTGCTTATCGACCGGTTAGGGAGTTGATACAACAAGAGAGATTGAAGGATCTTGTAAGTACCTTAATCTAACACAAGTAGCATTTTCATTTTTTTTTTGTTTACACGTGATCGATAAGCGGTGTGTTTAAACTTTCAGGAGAAGAAACGGTTAGCTGAGAGCGGTGAAGGTCCCGAGTCTCCAGAAGAGAATACGGAAGAGAAGGTTATTACTATCAGGCCATTGAAGATGGAGGACTTTAGGGAAGCCAAGAATCAGGTAACTTTCTCTTATTATCAATTTATCATGCTATATTAATTGAAATCATTGGTGACGCTTGGACGAAAACCGGGGGGGGGGGGGGGGGGGTTGTTGTCGGGCCCATCCCTGGCCCTCAATAAACTTTGCCAATGGTTGAAAACATCAAAAACTAGTTAATAAAACAAGTAACTATATAAACACAATTGTTTTTTGAGGTTCAGTATACACTTGAATATGGAACATATATGATTATGGTCACATATATATCGGATATATAGGTGGCGGCAAGCTTTGCGTCTGAGGGAACAATAATGAACGAGTTGAAGCAATGGAACGAGCAATACGGGGAGGGAGGTTCAAGGAAGAAGGAGCAGTTATCATATTTTCTCTAGGTTTTCGTCGTCTGAGCCGACAACATATGAAGTTCTATATCTCAAGTACTCAATAAAGATGTTCTAGCTAGCCAGCAGTTATAAAACAAGAAGGGGTTAAAAGTTTGTCACGAATCTCGGTGTTAATTTGTTGGGCGGCTAACAACTACTTGATCGGTCATTATGTGTGTTGTAGCATTGTTTAA